>NC_081418.1:76083669-76181389 GCF_949786415.1 Peromyscus eremicus
GTACTAGAAATACTTTATACGTATAACTTTCAAAGTTATGTACCAGCTTAAAACATTCAGCTGTACTCTGTTAGATATTCTTCAATATAAGTAGATGTGATGAGTAGTATAAATTCTTTAAGCTAAAATATTGCTAAAGAAGGACTCCAGTCTATGCCTATATATCAAACTGCTATTTTCTCTCTCAACTGGCAAGTTTAATAAGAAGAAAAATGAGCTCAGCCACCACACCTGACATTTATTTTCTCTGTGTCACAGCCATTTCCTTTGATACCAACCTACAAGTCTGGCTTTTATCTGTCTGATGAGAAAAATAAAGTGTAAGGTTATGAGTATGTTCTTAGTTATTTTGCAGGCATGTTCTTTCACCAATCAGTAATTTCAAACTGTATTCTGAAGTCCCATTATTTGGCTGTATCATTTTTGACATATCCTTGAAAATTCACATTCTCGGTAGAGGTTAATATGGATGGGCTCTGTGCCCAAGAGCAGCCACACAGCAAGATCCAGTCGCTTGCTGCAGTAACTTCTTTGTCTTCATACATTCCATGTAATCCACTCGTGATCTGAATCAGCCAGAAAGTGAAATGGGCTTGTATGTGCTCTTCTTATATTAAATGAACTAGCTACACTTTAAAGGAAACTATGCAAAAATCTGTTAGTGATTGGCCTCACAAAATCTGAAGATGAGAAAGGAAGCAAAGTGCAGAATTTCCTTTGTGATTAGGCTGAGAAAGCATAATTGTGTGACAGTGCCATCCTCACCAACAGTAAAATTATAATCGTATTTTCCATATCTCTTTTAAATTCCTTCCTTCGGTGCCAAGTGGTCAGCCCTGAAATCATATACATACAAGTAACACTAAACAGACTGAGCAAGTTGTGTTAACAAATTTAACCACGTATGTGTGTGAAACAATAACAATTAAAGAAAAAGAGACCATGATTTCAAGAGGGAACAAGGTCAGTATATGAAAAGGATTGAAAGAAAGAAAGAAAATGTGAGAAACAGTGTAATTGTATTTTAATTAAAAACTAAAATAAATCTTTCCTTATGGGTCTAGACATGACTCTGCTCTGGGATGTCTTTCTGCACGCTGTGAATATGTGTTGCTCTGATTGGTTGATAAATAAATTTATTGGATAATAAAGCTGCATTGGCCTATGGCAGGGCAAGATAGGGTTAGGCTGTACATTGGCCCTGAAGATGAGAACAAGAAGGGTGGAGTCAGAAGAGATGCCAGCACGCTGCCGAAGGAGCAACAAGATGCCCACAGCCACGGGGCATCCTACAGATTAATAGAAATAGATTAAGTTAGAAGAGCTAGCTAGCAAGAAGCCTGATCCGTAGGCTATACAGTTTATAATTAATATAATCCTCTGAGTGATTATTTATAAGCAGCTGCTGGACTGTCGGCACTGAGAAACTTCCATCTATATGACTCAGTGGTTAAAAGTGCTTTTTACACTTGGAGAAGTTCTGGAATGGGTGCCTGGAATATGATGCAATGTACTGTAGGTGTCTACCTGCTTAACTTTGGAAGAACCGGACAGGCTAACACTCTTGTTTAGATTACACCTGTTGTTGTTTCTCTGGTGGAATACAGAAAGAAGCAGTTTGTGTGACTGCAGTCAAGAAATACTGTGGGTTAAATCTGAGACACAGAGGAAGAAATGTCCAGATCATGTGTGCTTCTATCTCCTTCAACCTCATCCAGCCGATCTTTGCCCAGATAGTTCTAGGGCAGTTCTTGAGGGGGTAGGGTGTGCCATAACAGAACAAAGTCAAGGAGATGGGAGAGCTAAGGAAGAGTTTTAAATATCTTCTCAATGCTTCCTGTACCCACTCCCTACCTCGAACCATGGCTCTGAGTTGCTCACACAGTTTAAATGAACTTCTTGGTGTTTTTTTTTGGATTCTGTCTTTCTTACCCTGTGGTACCTTCATGGACATTTTTAGAGGATGTGACCAGCAGCCTGTGCAAATTGCTCATCTTTTCAAGCAGCTGAATTCTTAGGGGATATTTTTGTATCATATTTCTATGTCCTATCATTATAAAAATTACTACCTAGTGGTTTATAATTATTCTATAATGATTTCTTTTTGACACCATTTTCATTTTTGTTTTCTGTCATTATGATTCTCTCCATATTTCTTTTTTTTTTTTGGTTCCATATTTCTTTTCTACCTAGGAAATATTGTGGAGTTGACATTTTTTTGTTTAAGTTTGCAGTGAAAAATTATCCATTTACAGTGAAAATAGGTGTTAAAAAAACTGACCTTATAAATATTTCTTTGAATGGACACTTTGTTAAGTGTTAAAATGCCAAAGATCAGCTAAAAAAACCTTTGTGAAAATTTGTATTTACATGCAGTATTAAAATAATTCAGATATTTTTAAAATAGATATCCTGTAATAAGACCTTTGAAATCACATCCATGTTTCATTTCTTTTTATACAAATAGAATTTTTTTCATATTGCTTGTTTTATGTCCTAAATAATTACCACACCCTTTTAATGGATTAAACAAACTTATCTTTTGTGTTGCTACTTGTTGCTGAGAATTAAAGCCAGTTCTCATGCATTCTGAGTACATAGTCTGACAGTGAGTCACACAGGTAGGCCGATTTTTCAGACTAAGTAACACAGTAAACATAGACAGGTAAGTTTTTTTGCCATAATACGCATACTCACAGGAAAGCGTGAATGTGAGTGCCCTGTCTTAGAATTACAGCAGAAGCCTGTGTAACACCAAAGCGTAGGTCATGTTGTTCATTCTCTGGTCTACATAGCATCCTACATGTTCAATGACTTCTCTGTTTAACGTCCTATTCCCGTGTCCCCTTTCTCTACATCTTTCTCTCACCCTGTGTTTCTCACCCTTCTTTCTCTTTTGTCTATATTTTGTTTTGCATGTTCTCTCGTTCATTTTCTCGTAGTTTCTCCTTCCCTTTCTTTACTTCCTGCATTGTCAAGTAGCAGTGGCACAAC
Organism: Peromyscus eremicus; assembly: GCF_949786415.1. Classification (NCBI taxonomy): domain Eukaryota; kingdom Metazoa; phylum Chordata; class Mammalia; order Rodentia; family Cricetidae; genus Peromyscus; species Peromyscus eremicus. Next base: position 76,086,664 of record NC_081418.1, read on the forward strand.
CTCCCCTGCTCACAACCGCTCATAGTAGCTAATTCTATCCACCAGTCACTAAATGTTCTCCGTGTGCTGGATGTTGAATGCTACTTTTATCACATGAGTAATTATACTTGGTAGTGCTTAGGATTCAATGGCGAGTTCAATTCAATTTGTGTGTCGTTTGATTAAAATTATATTCTGACAGCTTTGAAATTAAACTAAACGTAACAGACTACTGAATTTAGATTAGTGGTGATAGAGTAGAAAGCTCTAGGGTTGTGTACATCACATTTAGTCAGGTATCCGGATGCTTTCTTTGTCCGTTCTCGCTAGGTTGATTTAAAAATGGAGCAAAGCTACAAGGCTACAAGAGGATTTAAAAACAAATAACATTATATTTTAATTGCCTATAACTTTAGTCTATACAATTATTAACTCCTTAAAATACTTTGTTTGCAACCTCTTGTGGAGAACACAAATTATAGTATTTTGTGATAAAATTAATAGCTGCTATTACATACAATAGAAGTACCAGAAAAAAATGTGATTTTGTGAAAACTTTTAGATAATATCAGAAAATCTAAAGATGTCCCTTGGTAGGCAGGTATTATCATCATTGTAATATTTGGTGATCAACATTCAGAATAAAATCATTATCATGATATTCTTTATTAAACTTTTATACAACAAATTAATAACATTAGACTGAAATGGGGTATTTTCTCTAATGTTAAGTGTCTGCCACAAGGTTTTGTTTTTTTGAGTCTTTTAAAAAAGACTAAAAACGTGGAGTTGGTGAGGTTGCTTATCAGGTAGAGGCACTTAACACCAAGCCTATTGACTGAGTTTGATTCCTAGAATCCATGTTAGAAAAGGAAAATGACTTCTGATGATTGTTCTCTGAGCTCCACATACATACTGTGGTATGCATGCCTAACACTCTGACGCCCCCCACCACACAATAATAAATAAATAAGTAAATAAAGTGATAACATTTAAAATGGAAAAATTTCCATTCTAGTTGTAAAAGTCAAACTAGTTTCTCTTTCTAGAGTGCTAAGCAAATGGTATGCATAAGGTCATGGAAATTTTGAATCCGAGGAAGCACGATCTTTAATTATATGAAGAAGACCAAAAGAGTGCTGTTTAGGCTTGAGTGAGATAGTTCTTTTAAGATGCCTGGAAAGCTCATTAGTTTCTTTGAAGAGAAAGTAGTATTTATGGCTATCCAAGAAAGTGACATACTGTATACATAGTCTGACACTAGATCCCAAAGGATGTCCTGAATAGTGCTGAAGCCCTGCCTAGAATTTATATGGAGCCGGTCAAGCACATTCTCATTTCATTTGTGGCTGATGAGATTTGTTGTCCTGTGAAGCACACAGTCAGCAAAATGATCTGGGGTTTGGGGTGGGGGGAGAATGCTCAGAAGCATATTCCAGCAACCTCAGAGAAAAGTGTAAGAGAGCAGCAGCAGTAGAGAGGAAGCAGGGAAGTGTGGACATTATTTAAGTGGAATTGCTGGAGTGTGTGAGAGATTGATAGAAGATGAAGGGAGTTAAGCATCTAGGGAGACTCAGAAGGTCTTCATGTGGAACAGTTTGGGCATCTTTCACTGTTAGAGAGCCTCAAAGGAGGGAGACTATTAGGAGATGAATACACAGAGATCGTGGATGCACAGGGATATTAAAGTAGACATGCCTGTTCTGCAGCTTGGTAGAAAGGATAAACATTAGTATAAAAAGTTGGAAGGTGTTCTGGTTTGCTTTCTGTTGCTGTGATAAACACTATTACCAAAACAAAACAAAACAACAACTTGGGGGAAAGGGGATTTATTTGGCTTACACTTCCAGGTCACAATGCATCACTGAGAGAAATCAAGTTAGTAGCTAAAGCAGGTAAATGAAGCAGAAAACATGGGGGAATGTTGATTACTGGCTTGCTCCCAGGATCACTTTTGGCTGCCTTTTCTCATATAGTCCAATCCCACCTGCCTTGCGATGGTACCACCCCTGGTGGTCTGGATCCCCCTACATCAATTAAAATCAAGAAAATGTCCTATAGATAAGTCCAAAGGCCAGTTTGATGGAGCCATTTCTTAAACTGTGGTTCCTTCCTCACGGATGTGTCAAATTCACAACCAATACTAGCCCTCACAGATAGCTTTTATAAATAAAAAGAATATAAACAGGAGATGTGATTATCTTTCAAGATTTTGACTTGATGAATAATAATAGATTATATTTTACTATTGGAAATAAATTGCACTTTTTTTAACCTCTGTCATCCCTAGAACTCATATGTGGCTTCCAGGAATTGAACTCAGGTCCTCTTCAAGAGCTGTACATGCTATTAACCACAGCACTATCCCTCCAACCCATGAGTATTTTTAATAGCTATGAGGGGAAATAGTCAATAGACAAATTAGGGGAACAATGTTAGTGTACACAATTTAATAGTATATATATTTTCCCTTATTAATCGCCACATGTGACCTTGAAATAGCGCATTAGATTTAATAGCTCAAGCAATGTTTATAAACTCAAAATTAATGCTGCGGTCGTTGGTGGAAGACAGTGTGTATCTTCATTTCTACTAATAATTTTGTTTGTTTATGTCTTACAGTTTAGTAATACGTAGGGTGCACAATAAAGCTGTTTTGAGTCTGTTTGATTATTTCTTTTTTAAAGTGTTTATTTTTGAAGCTATGTAAGTGCAGGTGTGTGCATGTAAGTGCAGGGGCCATGGAAGCCACTCTAGGATATGAGTTCACCTAGGACTAGAGAACCGAGTGATTGTCAACACCCTGATGTGGGTTTTGTAAATGAAGAAGGGCTCTCTGCCAAAGCAAGGTGCATTCTTTAATAGCTTGCCAACTCTCTAGTACCCTATTGGATTATCTTTATTCCTACAGTTTATCTTAAGGAATATTTCCAAAGAGAAAAATATGAACTAAAATGTTCCACATGATTTGACTATCCTCAAGAGTGAAAAAAAAATGTATTATCAGAAAAATATAGCATTATGTATCCATTGCAAATCCACATATAAAGAAAGTAGAGTGAATTTAAAATATCAAATGTTTTCAATTAAACCTTTTTTGCATTTTGCTTACAAAATTATTGCACAACAGAATGCTATTTTATTTTTCACAGGACAAATCATGAGAAATTAGATCAGATTGATAGGATGTTTTTACCCTTTAGAAGCTTGAGTGTAACTATCTAAGGGCATCTCATCTACTACCAATACATTTACATATGTATTATCCTGTTGCAAAGTAATCACTCCAGTATTAATTGAAATTGAATGATATTTCACATTTTAGGAAAGAAGGATGGCTTCAGAATAATGTATGGATAATATCACTGAACTGGACAATGAACAAGCAAACAATAACACACTTAAATGTGATAACATGACTTTTATATTCAAAAACTCATTTTAGATATCATAATTCCTAATAGGATTCTTAATACAAAGGTCAAGCCATTTCTTAAGCAAGAAACAAGACTGAAGACTGTTACCAGTGATTACCCTGCTTTTAGTTCTTGTGAGTCTTTAATTTCTTAGAAATCAATTTCATGTTTGAATATTTTTGAGTTTGAGAGCCAATTTGATTTCCCTTATTTAAAATAGTAATTTTTTCAAAGTCATCTGAGACAGCTCATCAAACCAAAAACAAGATAGCTAGAATCAAGAGAATCAGATACATCTCTGCTTCTCTTTGACATATTTTCTCCCCCTTCTTCTGTCATACTGACAACCACAACTCAGTTGTTCTAGTATATTTGGACATGACCTTGACCTTCACTCACTTTCATCCTTGAATATTTTCCCTAAGCATCACAAGCACTAACTGTTTTGTGCTACTGTCTTTATTAAAACTACCAAAAATTCATATTTTTCCTGACTGGTGACATATAGGTCAATAGCCTTGTGATGCTCAGCTCTGGCAATGTTATTCCTTGCAGTCAACCATATGGTCACCAGTATAAGTGATGCATGCCCTCCAATATGTTATGTTGTTAAGCAATGCTGAATAGCAGGTTAGGTATATTAAAAGGGTTTTTACTTGAACACTTTCAACTTACAATGAGTTTATTGGGATATAATTTTCATAATAGAGAATTAGCTACATAAAAATAAAGCAATGCCACAATAAATAGTAAACAAAATAAACATTTTAATGTATTTTTATTTTCACAAAGAAACCTTGAGCCCATTATTTTTCTGCATAGTTAAATGTATTACCATTACTGGTAGATGAATTATCAAGATATTTGACTCTCACTAAATTTTTATAATTAGTTACCTAATTTTGAATATCTCTGCTTAACATTTATGTTTAAAAGAGTAATAAATAATGCTCACAATCAGCAAGTAATTCCTCTACTGGTAATATTCAGTCTTCTTAGATTATCTAATGTATTAAGGTTGATCTTCATATAATTAATACATATATGGATGTACTCAGTTTTGTATATTACTTTTTCTTATGCATGTGCTATAGGAAAAAACGAAGAATAGTTCATGACTTAACTTTAGAACCTCTTGGGTTTTCCAGGACAGTTGGATCTGTGTGTATAGTTTGTCTACTGAGGTTTGTTCATGACCCCCACTGTTTACTGGTTGATTGTCAAGTCAAAGGTTGTGCTGACTTGGTGAGTCTTCAGTGATCTTGTCTCCCTTATGCACATGTTTTCAGAATGCTGTTATCAGCACATCTGTGTTAATGAATGCAGTATTTTGTGCTCCTTCACGATTTATTATAAGAATTTTTATATACTTTGGCATTGAATCAGCACCACACTATCAAATACTCACTATGCTTTAAGCGAATCTTCTTCAAAACAATACTTTTAGTGATGAAGTTGGCACAGTGTTACATTCTGATTTGCTTCAATAAAAGTATCAAACAAAAAAAGCTTGAGGACTCTGCCATCTTTTCAGACTGTCAGTGCAGGAAGGTTTCTATAGTGATTCATAGTTTTATATATTTTCAAGGTTGAATTACAGAATTATAAACTGTTGTGTTGTCTGAATTGTCCTAGCTCTCCTGGGTGTTCCCAGTGACTGCATTCATATTTGGTTCTTCCAGATTCATTCATTGTCTAGTTCCATTTCAAAGGGAACAAATGCCCTTCTTTGCCCCTTGAATTCAGAGCTAAATGTAAAATAGAAGATCAGAGAAAGTAAACTAAAACATCATACATATACATTCCATGCATAGACTAGAGCTCAGCCATCTTAGCTTCCAGCACCTTCTTTTCCCACCAGAACTGATGATCCTCTAGAGTTGCTGACACAAAGGGAGACTGCAGACCTCTCTGAGGGCAAGGCATTGTACTTGGCACTGTAGTGCCTAGAATATTGAGATTCGTCGTGAAGAAAGTTCATGCCAACAGGAAGAAAAGCACATTTCTTTATCCCAAATCAACTACAAGTTTATAGATGAAAATAAGTGGAGGTTAGGTAAATATTCATGAACATTTCTCACAGACGTTATTTCATGTCGATAAAGGGCTAGGGAACTGGATAGTATTTCTGACAAATAGAAATGTGTGTTCAGACCAAGATGCTAAAAGTAAAGCAATATTTAGGACTTACAGTTTCCAGAAATTCTTCCGGGCCCTATTGCCTAAAGCTACATTTACCATTCTTCCCTAATATCCACCATCAGTTTCATTACTTCATTAATTTCTCCCAATGTAAGATTTAACAAAGAGTGAAGCTGAACTATATGAGCTGTAAATAAAGTAAATCTTAATTTCTACATGAAGATCAATACATCTTATTGGCATCAGTAATTCCTCGGGGGCAACTGTGATTCATGCCTATTCTCTAATATCTTCACCTTTGTCCCACTAACTGCCCCACTCTCTTTATTTTATCTCAAGGCATTTATACAGCCTGTTATTACTGGAACAACCACTAAGCCCATTTTCTTTTTCTAATCTCTTCCTCCTTAAATTTATGTACCATGTAAATGTCAGCCATTTTTATAGGGCTTCTCACTTTAGCAACATTAAGGCCAAAATGGAAAACACATCTGAGATGTCAAATTCACCACTTGGTTACCAGTGCCACTCAAACCTCACCTATCCTCACTCATTTCCTGGTTCTTTCTTTATTCAAAACAGTACTGAAAGCTGAAAATATGCCCAGATTTTTTAAGACAGTTTGGAGACTCTCTGGCTCTAAAAACGCATGACTCTTCCTGTAAGGGGTTAGCACACTAAGGCAAAAGTCAGGCTAATTATAGACAAAAAGACTAAGAGAAAGTGTTAGCAATGGAATGAATGTTAAAAAAAAAAAAAAGATTAAGAAGTAGAAGTACCTATAGACTGGACTCTATCTTTAAAAAAGTGTTTTCCTGAGATTGTGGAGTTCCTCAGTTTGTAATGGTGCTGATCCAGTCTAGCAGCTGAAGCATTACTATGAACAATTCCAGTGTTCTTGTGGAAGACTGGTATGTAAGAGAAAGCATGTAAGGCAATGAAGAGGATACCAAGAGGCTTAATTGTGCAACAGAGGTATAAAATGAACTATGAGAGACAATTTTAATAATATTTTGAATACATTTTATATAGCATAATGTTTTCCAAGGTAACATGATTTTAAGTCATAAAATTATTCATAGAATTGTATTTTTTGTACAGGCTCTTCAAAATGCAGTGGATATTGTAACTTAACAGACATTCTACTTTTAATTAGCTACTTCTCAAGGGCTAGTTTGTCAGATGTGACAAGTATCATTCATTGGAATCTCAAATTGTACAATTTTTAACCAGCAAAATATTTATTTGTTTGCTTATTTATCTAATTTTGATTTTTATTTTAATTATTTCTTTAATTTTTGAGATTATACTATAGTTACATCATTTCCCCTTTTCTTTCCTCTCTCCAAGCCTTCCCATGTAGCCCACCTTGCTGTTTTTTAAATTAATGTTGTCTATTTTTATTATTATTGTTACATACATGTGTGTATATGTGTGCGTATGTATGTGTGTGGTGTGTGCATTCCTAAACATATAAATGCAACCTGCTCATTCTGTAGGATGTTGTTTGTAAGTGTATAATTTCAGAACAACTCTTTGGTGCTGGGTAATAAGTTGGTTTTTAGGCTATTTTAACAGAAGACTGAGAGGACTCTTGTATGATACCATCTTGGGGAGACACGAACAAAATTCTACTGATTCCAGACGGGTATCCAATGACAGATACTACAAAAGTTCAATTTGGCTACCCAATGTGTTTTATTGGGTCTATTTATAGGAATATAGGTGAGAGGCTACTTACAGTACTAGAAATTATTTAAAAAAATTGCATCACCAAAGCCAACCCCAATGGGTAATAGCTCAGAAAAGGTGGAACTCTTAAATACACTGCCCCAACTTAGGCAGCTCAGCAAATTAGAGATTGTCCCTTCCAGATGGCTCAGTTGATCTAAGCTCCTTCCAGGCATTTTGGCTGTCCTCTGTTTCCTTCCAACAATTTGTCTAAGAGTGTTTTTTAACACTACTTACAGCTTATATTTGCTTGGGGAGGTAGAAAGCTAGTGAATCTGGTCAGTTTTACATTCTTCCTGAAGCTATTGAGTTGTTTACTTCCTGAGTTTAGCAAGCTTCCTTTCAGTTTGGAATGTTTCACCCCCCCTTAGAACACCATGTTATCTTACCTCCCTTTTAACATCTGGTGTCTTACACAGTTTCCTGGCAAGATGAACAGGATTAACTGGGAGGAAAATTGCTATATAACAAAGATCCAGTTATATTTTTAAATTGCTAACATGTTTTTACAGAAAAGCTGGAGTGGAGAGTGTGTGAAGGCAAGAACCAGTTAGGGGACTGCATCAGTTCCCTGGGGGGGGGTAACAAGTGCCACGAGTGGATTTAGCACATAGCTTCTCTTCTGCAGACCACACTCTTCCAATTCTCTGAAAAAGGAGAATTCCTGACATTTTAGACCTGGCAATTTGTGAAGTTATTTGGTGCCACCTGGAAGGAAATATAGACAGAGGAAACTGGGCATTTTCTTAATTGAGGCCCCATCATTGTGACTACTACCTCTGTCTCTATGTGGCCTTCTTGACAGCTTTTCTGTGACACTATCAGAATGACTTTCTTCTTTTAGGGATACCACACATATACGTTTAACAGCATATTAATCAATAGAGCCTCCTTTATTGTGGTTGCCCCTTCCAAGACTCTAGTGGAAATAAGGCCATGTGTCAAGTTTCCATGTTGGCAGACATTTTGAGGAATTTCCATTTAATCCAGACCAGAGGCTATGGGAGTAATACTTGGTATTCTGAACACAACTAATACCTTTCTATGCACCACCCATTGCTCACCTTTAGGGAACGGATGAGGGCATTGGCAGTACAAATGAAACAGATGTTTCAAACTGTGAAACAAATTGTACAGAAGTAATTAACTAATGATTTGGGTGTGTGGGTAGAAAACCAAATGATATGCCTAATATCTTCTAGTCACAACTCCTCTCTTGCTCTTCCTGATTCATCACTAAGTGCCCACTGTTACTATTCTAAACATTAACATCTATGGCTTCTGAAATATCTAACTCAAAGTCATCTCTTCCATAATCTTCATTATGTGGACTTTCTTAACTTGTTGTGCTTTCTTGGGAAGAGCATGAACTGATAATAATAAATAGATTGATCAGCCTTCCATAAGCACAAGAAACAAAATAAAAGTTGAATATCTACCCACTAATATTTGCTAGGGTTCACAAATGGGCAAGGGGTTGAGGCATATCTAACAACTTTGGATCTACAATAATGATGTTAGAACAGAGTGGAAAGTACCCTTTCGATTCATATCATCACCCTACAAAGCAAAGCCCCATGCTTTTCATTTAGAGCATTATATGTCTTCATCTGGGCTGCAAGTATTCCTAATAATTCCAATCTCTAATCATTCTCACTCCAGATTTTACAGATCAAGCTACTGTTGAAATGAAGTAAACTGAACTCTTCTTAAAGACAGAGAGATATGTTTTCAGCTTGTGTGATCTTGTATAGACAATCTGTTCACAATTTTCAAATGTGCTGTGCAATGTGTTTAGCTGTACATCTGGTAAAACTCATCAACTACAAAGCATTCTCACTGCAGTGGGCTCCAGGAAGTTTCTTAATTCAGTTATGAAATCCAATGAAGATAAAAGTTACTTTCTGTTTGTCTTCGTAGTTTTGACCCACTGGTTTTGTTTTATTGTTTGTTTGCTTAAAAAAATTGCAGCTCCTATCCCTCCTATCCTATCCTCTTTCTGAACCTGTTAAATCCTCACACTACTTTTCTGGGGGAAGCAAACTAAAAACTGAAGGCATTTCAGCTGCAAATATGTGTGAGTTCCAGCCTGGCATCATGAATGGGTGCTCACAGAATGAAACTCTAATTATTGGGTTCATAAATCAGGCCCTTTAAAAACTGATGCATCAGTGATGCTCTATCCTATCTTAGCAACTACAGTTTGCTCATTATTTGAAAAACTATGTTCAAATCTCAGACTTTAAAATTCTATTTATTTATTTATTTATTTATTTATTTATTTATTTATTGCACCATAGCACTCTGTCCAGGAAATTAACAATAAGGAGAGGACCAGGGTTGGATCCAGTCCAACTTAGTATTAACTAGATTCTCTCTTTCAGTGCCGGAGTGTGTGTGTGTGTGTGTGAGCAACCCAATTAGTCCATCAACCCTGTATCTTCCAGCACTCAGCCACCCACTTCTTCTTTATAGTTGACTCATCAGGATTGATCCAGACAGACACTAAGCTGCCAATGGTCCCAGTGTTCTGGTTATTTAGGGTATGGTCAAGAAGGAAAGACTTGGCTTTTTGTGTCACCTTATTTTGCCCTCATAGAATCCTCTTCACATAAGCAGAGTTGTGTGAACAATAGCAGGAACTTCTCCCAAGTCAAAGGGCAGCACAGATCCATGGAGTCATCGTAGGATACAGCTATACCAATACTTATCTGAATTCCAGGTTCACTGCGGATGGTTGTGAAATGGCTCTTCTTATTCTCTTTACTTTTGTTCTCTAACAGTTTTGCATTTCAAACAGAAAAGGATGATAAAGGGACCGAACAGGGCTCTCTTTTCTGCACTCATAGAAGCCAAAGTTGTAGCACTACTGTCTGCAAAAACAACAAAATCAAAATAGAAAAAAGAAGAAGAAAACTAGCAAGGAAAGAGAAAAGACTTTCACATCTCTTTTCCCAGTGAATTTAAACAGCCTTGGGAAAAAGGAAATAGAAGACATGGAGGGCCCATTGCTCATAGTTGAAGGTCATGGTGACTATTATACACCTGTAGGCAGTCACACTCAAAAGCATGGCAGTTCATGAGCTTCTAGCTTCCAATGATGCAGCCTGAGCCACAGTTGTTGACAACAGTCCTCCCCTGATGCATGTCTGCCAGGTCCTGTCCTTCCTGCTCTACACGCATTGGCTCTCCTCCTCACAGACCTCCAGTGTCACTAGGTCATCAGGGTCATTGTTGGTCATCTCTAGAGTTCTACTCATGTGTACTGAAAATCATCATGACTACCATGACTAGCTCTGAACATCAAGGAAGTTGCCCTGTTATGACTGGATTTCACTAAAACTTTGTCCTATGTCCTTGGTGGCTCCCAGAAAGCTCAAGGAAGTTTAACTGGCTGCTGTTCTCCTTCTAATTCTGCTAATGTTTGCACTGATGTACACTCATTAAAGGGGAGGGGAGGTGTACGAATAATCAGTGTGTGCTGTGCAGTTATGACTTTGCCTTTCTGTGCTCATTTCTGACTTTGGCATTGTTAAGTAATCCCTGTGATTTTCTCTCTTGGTTTTGTTTTCATACTATGTAAATGATTCTCTATCCAATACATGATTGTAGCTAGAGTTTTCCTGCCTGGCCCACAGTCACGGCAAATCTCTCTCACCTGCCAGTCCCACAGCCACTCAGACCCGACCAAGTAAACACAGAGACTTATATTGGTTACAAACTGTATGGCCATGGCAGGCTTCTTGCTAACTGTTTTTACAGCTTAAATTAATCCATTTCCATTAATCTATACCTTGCCACATGGCTCGTGGCTTACCGGCATCTTCATATGCTGTTTGTCATCGTGGTGGCTGGCAGTGTCTCTCTGACTCAGCCTTCCACTTCCCAGCTTTATTCTCCTCCTTGTCCCGCCTACACTTCCTGCCTAGCCAATGGCCAATCAGTGTTTTATTTACTAACCAATCAGAGCAACACATTTGCCATACAGAACGTCCCACAGCACTTCCCCCTTTTTTTTTCAAAAAGGAAGGTTTTAACCTTAACAAAGTAAAATTACATATAATTTAGGAATTTGGGCGTAGCTTCTCTTACTACTTCCTGCTGGAGAGGGGCGCTGTATCTTATGGGGAAACAAAGAAAATTTTAGAATTATGGAATAGTCCATGAGGCTGTATCGTCTGAGCCAGATGCCTTCAAACCATTCTGGATGTTGGATCATCTGGGCCATGGTGTCATCGGAGACCTTTCAGGGGGTCTTGGCTGGTCAAACCTGATGTATCTTAATCTGGAACAAATCCATAGCCTCTGGCTTTCTGTGGAAACAAAAGAAACTCTTTTCCAAAGCAACATATCCTTATATCCAAATTTTGAAGTCAAGGTATCTTTAAAGTATACATATTGGTTTAACTCAGCTTCCTTTGCAATCAAATATCTCTCTGCAGTTAAGAATCCCAAAGACAACACAATCCAGATTCTCTGTGTAATATTCATCTTCACGTGGCTTATTTTTTATATTAATTTTACTGTCTCTTTAAAGACTTTATTTTTTAAAACTATGTATTTGTTTCTATAACTCTATATATCACCTTTTTTTGTCTCTTTCAAGCCTACGTATATTTTACACACGTTGTAAACTATTACATCTGAATCTGTCTTATTGTGAATCTATTGCCTTAAACTGTAGCAGCTGTGGCTGCTGGCTCCGACCACCTCAGCTTCCCAACATGGTGGTGGTAGTTTACCTCCAGCTCTGGGAGCTATCATGGGTCTATGCTCTTATCCAAGCAGCGTGTAGCCCAGAAACCTCTCTTCTTGTTTTGTACTAGCAAAGGCTAAATCCACCATGCAGCTTAATGTGCCACTTGCAGAGGCCTCATTCCAGCCATACAGCAGGTCGAGCGCGCATGCTAGAAACCCACCAGTAGCTCAAACCAGCAGCTGCCGCTCATTTGAGAGAGACAATTAGGAAGCTGTTTTTAGCTCCGTTTTAGAATCTTTTTTCTCAGTTTTTAGGTGGAAACTCTTGCCCCATGTTGGGCGCCATTTGTAGCTAGAGTTTTCCTGCCTGGCCCACAGTCACGGCAAATCTCTCTCACCTGCCAGTCCCACAGCCACTCAGACCCGACCAAGTAAACACAGAGACTTATATTGGTTACAAACTGTATGGCCATGGCAGGCTTCTTGCTAACTGTTCTTACAGCTTAAATTAATCCATTTCCATTAATCTATACCTTGCCACATGGCTCGTGGCTTACCGGCATCTTCATATGCTGTTTGTCATCGTGGTGGCTGGCAGTGTCTCTCTGACTCAGCCTTCCACTTCCCAGCTTTATTTTCCTCCTTGTCCCGCCTACACTTCCTGCCTAGCCAATGGCCAATCAGTGTTTTATTTACTAACCAATCAGAGCAACACATTTGCCATACAGAATGTCCCACAGTACATGATGATGTTCAAATTCCATTCACCCACTTAATTCATAGAATAAATTTGATCTACCACACTGTGTGGATTTTATTATAATGAATAACATTACTTTTCCATTTTAAAAGTCATCTTTTATGTTCTTCTCATGTTAATTATTAGCAGTATTTCATTTCCATCATTACAAGCTCTAGATTCATGTTAGGCTTATACTATTTTAAAGCAGAGTTTGTGATCTTTTAAAGGTTTTAGAAATCAGTTCTCTTAGTTTAAACCTACTCTTTGCCAAACACTCTTCTGTAAACCAGGGATAAGAACAATGATTTGTTGTTTTTGTTCTTTAACCTCCAGTAACACAACACTGTGTGCAGAGGCTATCGTATGTTGTGCTAAAACTTCGTAGTTTGATGCAGTCTTGTTTGTCTATAACTTTTTTGTCCTCTGAGGGTCTTATTCAAATCATCATGGTTCCTTCCACTACCTTGAAGCATCTTATGTTTGTTTTCTTCTCTTCATTTGATAGTTTCACATCTGAAATTTAAGTACTTAGAAACATTTAAAATTTTATTTTATGTATATTTTATTTATGCCTTTTGAATGCTGCTTCAGTGACATATGAGGCAATTAGTGCATAAGTAAATGGAAACATATGCTTCAATGGTGCCATTTCCCCCCCAAAAAAAAGTAAAATTAGATTTGTTTCCATTAAATTTACTTCTTTTGAAATTTATTTTTTAAGACTGTTATACATGAGGATTGTATTTGCATCACTTTGCCCCTCCCCTCCAGCAACTCTTGCTCTCATGACCTTTTCCACTTCAATTAATTTAATTGCTATTGATTGATATGGGCATTCAGTTTTCCTAGCACCATTCTTTGAAGAAGATGGCCTCTTTTCTCCACTCTAAGTTTTTGGCATCTTTGCCAAATATCGTACGACTGTAATTACATGTACTCATATTTGGGTCTTCTATTTTGTTCCATTGATCTACTTGTCTGTCTTTGTGCCAGTACCATGCTGTTTCGATTACTATAGCTTTAAAGTATAGCTTGAAATTCAATATATTCATCACTCCAGCATTATTATTTTTAGTTAGGATTCCTTTGGTTATCTGGTGTGTGTTTTTGTGTGTGTGTGTTTGTGTGTATGTGTGTGTTTGTGTGTGTGTGTGTGTGTGTGTGTGTGTGATTTTATATGAAATTTAGGACTTATTTTTATATTTCTGTGAAAAATGTTGTGTGGATTTTTTTTTTATTTCGGTTTGCATTGAATCTTTGAATTGTGCCTTGCTGTGGGATATCCTGTATGTTGTGAATAAATAAAACTCTGATTGGCCAGTAGCCAGGCAGGAAGGATAGGTAGGCAGGACAAGGAGGAGAAGAATTCTGGGAGGTGGAAGGCTGAGGCAGAGAGACACAGCTGCCACCATGACAAGATGTAAGGTACCAGTAAGCCACGAGCCATGTGGTAACTTATAGACTAATAGATATGGGTTAATTTAAGATATAAGAACTAGATAACAAGAAGCCTGCTGTAGCCATACAGTTTGTAAGCAATATAAGTCTCTGTGTGTTTACTTGGTTGGGTCTGAGCATCTGCGGGACTAGAGGGTGAGAGAGATTTGTCCTGACCGTAGGCCAGGCAGGACCAGAAAAACTCTAGCTACACTGCCTTTGTGTTCATTTTTCCTATATGAGTTCTACTAATCCATAAGCATAGGAGATCCTTCCATCTTCTAGTGTCTTCCCCAGTCTCTGACTTCAAGGTTTTACAATTTTCATTCTAGGGTTTCCATAGTAACCATATTGCTTAGTCTTATTCCTCTAGTTTTTCTGTTTCTTTGTTTGTTTTGAGAGCAAGAGTGTTTCCAAGATCTCTTTCCTAGTGTGTTTGCTATCTGTATGTAGAAAGACTACTATATTTTAAACAACTGTGTTTTTTTTATTTATCTGTTTTGTGTATGTGAGTCTTTTGTCTTTATGTATGTCTGTGTACCCCATGCATTGCTGGTGCTTGCAGAGGTAGGAAAAGGATATTAGATCCTCTGGCCTTGAAGTTATGGATAATTGTGAACTAGCATGTGAATGCTAAGAATTGAACCTAGGACAGCGAGTGTGGGAATGATGCCAACATATGAAATTAGCATTTCTATATGGATAGAATGTGCTGTGGATATCAAGTCTATTAATGCCTGTTTTATCACACACACACACACACACACACACACACACACACACACACATGCCCCCCCAAATATCTTTATGCCCTGAATATGACTCTTACAATAAATAGAATATTTTTAGAATATTCTGCTGTGATTAACTGCCATGGCTATTGAAGGGATTTCATACCTTCTCAAAATTTGGCTTTTACATGTTTGCTTTGCCACATTGCTCTACTTCAAAAGTTGTGTTATAACTCAACATTAGCCTAATCCTTCACTCCTGACTCCTGCTATAAAAGGCATTACTGATCATATATATGGCAGTATGTATTCTGTGGAATTGTGATATTTACAGGAAATGCATGGGTAAATCTAAAGCAGTATTAAGTTCCTTCTATAGAAAAGCATAACCTAGTAAAGTCTGAAAAAGAATATAAACAGGGGGACCTCAAGAATAATTTGTTACCACTCTGCAATTACTGGCTGTACGATGACTACAGAAATTATGTATGTGTTATGTTTTCTTTACTATATGACACAGAGATAAAATCATTTCTTTATAGCTTTTCAGAGTTGTAATATCTTTTTTTTAATTTTAATTTTTATTTTGCAATACAATTCAGTTCTACATATCAGCCACGGATTCCCTTATTCTCCCCCCTCAGGCCACCCCTCACCTGCCCCCCAGCCCATCCCCCATTCCCACCTCCTCCAGGGCAAAGCCTCCCCCGTGGACTGAGATCAACCTGGTAGACTCAGTCCAGGTAGGTCCAGTTCCCGCCTCCCAGCCTGAGCCAAGCGATCCTGCATAGGCCCCAGGTTTCAAACAGCCAACTCATGCAATGAGCACAGGACCCGGTGCCACTGCCTGGATGCCTCCCAAACAGATCAAGTCAATCAATTGTCTCACCCATTCAGAGGGCCTGATCCAGTTGGTGACCCCTCAGCCATTGGTTCATAGTTCATGTGTTTCCATTCATTTGGCTATTTGTCCCTATGCTTTATTCAACCTTGATCTCAACAATTCTCACTCATATAAACCCTCCTCTTTCTTGCTAATTGGACTCCCAGAGATCCACCCGGGGCCTAGCCATGGATCTCTGCATCCAGATCGCTCAGTAGTTGGATGGGGTTTCCAGCACGACAATTAGGGTGTTTGGCCAGCCCATCACCAGAGTAGGTCAGTTCGGGCTGTCTCTCGACCATTGCCAGCAGTCTGTTGTGGGGGTATCTTTGTGGATTTCTGTGGGCCTCTCTAGCACTTTGCTTCTTCCTAGTCTCATGTGGTCTTCATTTACCATGGTCTCCTATTCCTTGTTCTCCCTCTCTGTTGTTGATCTAGCTGGGATCTCCCGCTTCCCCAAGCTCTCTTTTCCTTGACCCTCGCCCTTCGTTACCCCCACTCATGTCCAGGCTGTTCATGTAGATCTCTTCCATTTCTCCATCATTGGGTGATCCCCTTGTCTTTCTTGGGGTTCTGTTTTCCAGGTAGCCTCCCTGGTGATGTGAGTAGCAGTCCAGTCATCCTTGTTCCACATCTAGTATCCTCCTATGAGTGAGTACATACCATGTTTGTCTTTCTGAGTCTGGGTTACCTCACTCAGGATGATTTTTTCTAGATCCATCCATTTGTCTGCAAACCTCATGATGTCATTGTTTTTCTTTGCTGAGTAGTATTCCATTGTGTATGTGTACCACATTTTGTTTATCTATTCTTCAGCTGAAGGGCATACTAAGGTTGAAGACAGAGGAAGGTTTGAATTTTCACTTCCACTTACTGTCTTGTGTGATTTTTTTTTTTTTTTTTTTGATTTTCGAGACAGGGTTTCTCTGTGTAGTTTTGGTGACTATCCTAGATCTCACTCTGTAGAACAGGCTGACCTCGAACTCACAGAGATTGGTCTGTCTCTGCCTTCTAAGTACTGGGATTAAAGGCATGTGCCACCACTGACCAGCTGTCTTGTGTGATCTTTAACTCAGTGTTTATTTTATGTACTTAAGTGACAATAATATTTTAAATGACCATTGCATATATAAATTGCGTGTATTACTTGCTTTGGCGCCTGACATCTGTCTTAAACTGCGTTATTTGCATCTGCTGTAAGTGGTGATAATTACAGTGGTAAAGATTACAGTAGGAAAGAAAATGTAAATGTAGTAAAATACACTCCATAAGTTAAAATAAACTGTATTTTTGGCTTATATGCATTTATTTATTATGATAATAGTTATCTTTTAAACTGCCGTATTATCTCCAATCTATAATTTAACCACTTTGAGGTTTGAACAAGAAAAGAATACTTGTACTCAATAGCAGTAGCACACAGCACCCCAAATCAGCATACATTTAGTAACCCAAACATCAGCAAATATAAATCAGGAGACATCTTTTTCATCTTACCTTGACTCTCTACAAAATCTGCCATGTTTCTATAATTTATGCACACGTTTTATTAATTTTAAATGATAAAAAAGCCAACCTGTGTGTTTTAATTAAGAAATACCAAATTGTTAACTGCTTAGAAAGGAAAAGATAAAGTCAATTATATAATCCCATTTATAGATTTATTTGTAAAAGTTGCCTGTAAGAAATTGAATCAATTTAACCTCCTGCTATTCCCCAGGGGAGGGGCTAGAGAAATTGGGTTTGCTTACCCCTAGGGGTTTGGGGAGCCAACAAAAAGCACAGGTGGCCGAGAACTTTGCTTTGGTTTGTTGCCAGATGTCCCTCTTCTCTGTGTTACTTTGTTCTGATTTCTTTGTATGGGTAATCTAAGGCCACAGACAAGTTGAAATCAGTGTGCTTGGATTGATGTCAAATGTGTTTCTGACCTTTCAATTATAGAGTAGAACTTTGAGAAGGAAGCTACTCAGGAATCATTTGTGCAGGATTCTGTCCAGTCTGCTCTGGCCTCTTCACTCTGGTCTCAGGCTTTGGCACATTTGGACCTTCTGGCCTGACTTAGCTCCATTGGCTTCATTTTCCAGTGTCATATCTCTCCTGACTCTCATTAAGCACCTTTTGAACTTGTAGCTATTTAGGCCCATCACTATAGTAACCTTTCTGACTTCAGTTATTTATGAATGCCATTACCCGTAAAAAGCTCCATGTCACACTCATTTCTACTTTAAGTTAGTCTGCAAATAATTCAGCTTTCTGTTCTTAGCTGAGGTGACCGTAGCTTCTCCACGCAACCTACAAATGTGTTCCAGTCTTGCAGGATTGCAAGACACATTTTGACAGTTGTGTTCAAATGCCTGAAACTCTGGGTGGCACTACTCATGCAAAAATACCACAGTCACTCTTAGACTAGAAGAAAAGATGGTTCAGTGGGGTGGTCATGCCTGGAAAACTAAGCTGCAAATATTTATACTAATTCAAAAAACACCACCATAATTGAGTGTACACACACACACTGGTTCATGAATTATAGATTAATCAAATTTTAATAAGCAGGAAATACTAGCATAGAAGCACATGGCTTACCCTCGTTGTAATTTTCTTTTTCTACTTTGTAGGAAAAAGTGCAGCATTTACAGAAGGCTTTTGCTTCACGCGTAGACAAATCCACGCAGACTGAACTTCTAGGCTGTGATGTAAGTAGCTATATGAAACATTTTTTTTTAATCTTCTTCATTGGTCTACAGACTTCCACAGCTTATTTACCTCTGCTGTGGTGTCCTGCATTGACTGAATAGAATTAGGCTGTGCACTAGTCCTCACTTGTTCTTCAACAATCCCCAAACACCTTGTTGAACTGGAAAAGATAATTCCAGGCCCCAAGTGGCATTACAAAATCCTATTAATTTTTTTAAACCAACATCTCTTACATGCTTTTCTGAGCTAGTGAATCTTAAGACACAAGAGAATGTGCATAAGAATACTAGGATAATTTGTTTTTAAGGAAATTCTAATTCATTTATTTGCAATTTAATAAAGTTATTAGGTTTTCAGTAACCTAAGGCCAAACATTTTTACATGCAGGCATATAAAAGAAAACCTCCAACTTGGCAAACAATGTTACAATAAAGCTTTAGCTCTTGGGCTTCAGTGTAGGCAATGCACGTAATTTAATTAAAAGTTAGTATTTTTTCTTAATGTAAAATACTTGCTGATAGGATTGTAAGATGTGCTGTAACTCAATAATCCTCCATAAATCCTAAAGCTGGTGTAAATAACAATCTTTTCTTAAACATAGCTGTAATATTTGTGTTTTGTTGAATTGCTTTCAACTCCCCTCTGCTGAAAAGTAAAGGAATTCTCCTGCTCATTGCCATCTATTGGGAGAATCTGTTCTTACACTCACAAATGTCGATGAGTAAGCTGTCACTTTTTTGTTCACAAGAAACTGGATACATTCGGCTTTGTGAACATTTCACTATAATGATAACATATGTTTATATTTATATTTCATGTTGTCAGATAACATGAATGTAGATGGCATTCTTGTGCTGCCATGCAAACGGCAACAGTATTGTTAATATTGCACTAACTACATGTCTCTTTCACAAATTAAACCAGTTTTGAGTTCTAGGACAAATTGTTTTCAAATTTTAACATTAGTTTAAAGGTGCTAAAACCTATGATTTTTTTTCCAGAAAATTTTTCTATAGTATTCATTTTAATGTTTTCTTCTGGATGTTTAAATACTCTACAGATACTAATATCATTATAGCAATGTTTCTAGCCTAGTTTTATATGTTATATACATGCTGTTAATCTTTATTTTTTAAAGGAACAAGTTTTATAATTTTAGGATAGTTTAAAATAAGTAATCCATTGTTTATCTCCTTTGAGGGACTTCCCTCCTCCTTGATATAACAATTGTAAATATATATTTGTGTATCAGTTCTTAGGTGTATTTCTAAGACTGGATGTCACAGATGTTTCAAAAAGAATTATAAAAACATAATCCCCATAAAACTGTTTTGCAATATACATCATAGCACATGTATACTACAGGTTAGCTTAGAATTCAACTACTTCAAAGCACTCAATTCTTAGCTGAGTTATCTGAATTCCAGGAAGGTGAAACTGGTTTTTTTTTTATCATGAGATCTGTAAGGTGCTTGGATTGTTAGGAAAAATAATGCATTCTTAATGCAAAGACAAGGAAGACCCATATGCATTTGTATTTGGGAATTAATATTTGAGTACCTGCGTTCTAACTGGCTCAGTGAGTTAACATAGACAAATAATAAAAGACTTTTATGCAGCAGTGTCAAGTTTTAGATCCCATCGTGAACGCTGGTGAGAACTGTTGTCTGAGGGGTGAATGCTGCCCCTGGAGAAATACCTAAGCTGTGCACACTTATACTTAAGACCCCAGCTACCTGCCAACTCTTTCAAATTTGCTTCTCTGTGGCTCATTATATTCTTTTTTGCAAAATACATCATAGCACTAGGTTTTATAAATATGTAAATGCAAATTTTATGAAGGAGTCAGGAACATGATAGTTCTCTTAAAGTCCTCGTTGTTCTTCATGTGAGGAAGGCAAATCAGCCTGTGACCTGAGGTCAAGGAAGAATACTTCCTTGGTTATGACTCCTAAAGCATCCCCATACATAAGCAATTGTTATGGTTTGGAGAGCTGTTAACAGAGAACAGTATTCAACTCATACTGATATGCTTAGCATTTCCTAATCGTTTAAATATAACACAATCTACAGAATCAACAAATGAATGACTAAATGCACAGAAACTTGGGACAGTAGCTATATTTAACTACGTGAATGAACTGGAGAGTGCTTTCTATATGAAAACTTGAGGAAAGAAACATTCTAATCAGTTAAAAATAAGGCATTTTTAGAATGATGAATTGTATGATAACTGGGACACATACACACTTCTCCAGGAACAGGAAGTATCATCCATCAACTGCAATATTTATTTGTAAATAATTTAATTTACATCTGTGTATGAATCACTGTCTTTATATTTTCTTCACAATATTTCATAAAATTGTTTTATGTTACACACACACACACACACACACACACACACACACACACACCTATGTATGTGTACCAAACCTCTATTCATAATTTTCTAGAGTTTCTCAGGAAAGGAAGAAGAATTTAGTTGAAACCTTTTCCATCATCCTTGGTTCTTATGCTTTCCTACCTGCTTTTTGAAGCTGTCAATATCAACTACCATTTGCTGTTCATGGACCAATTGTGATCATGTGTCAGAGGGGTGAATGTCAAACTACAAAAGGCCGAGTCACCATTAGCATTCAGGACATGGTTTTTGCTATATATGCTACATAAGAAAGTAATCTATAGGAATATAGAATGAAATATGTTAATAAAAGTCCACTATAGACAAATTTAAAGGCTTTTTAAATAAGCTCTTTTATGAAACAATTTTATCAGGAATCTCAAAACCAAATAATTTCTTAAGTGTCATCTGTACTTTTGAAACCAGATAGAAGATGAATGGGTAGGGTCAGGAAGCAACACTGTTCACTATAAGACCCTATCAACTGATTGGATCTTTCTGATTACATCACCTACATTTAAAGGCCTCCATATAGTACATATTATACTGTTTGTAAATATTTTGAAGCTTGAGAGCTACTGCAAATAATAATTTGATTAAACTATTTGAGAGTGAATAGCTAAATTCAACAAGGAAGGTGTTAAATATTATCAGTGAGAAAATTTAGGATTTAATTAATTTAATATCTTCGAGTAATATTTTATTTCCTTGCTATGTTTTATAAAAAGTTATTTTGTGCTAATATGATTGACTTCAAGTGTAAATTTTATTTCAAGTAATGCGTTGATTTTACATACAATAATCATAATATCTGTCTTTTATTGTTAGAATTTTGAGTGAAGAGATCTACTACTTTGTATATGTTTTAAATTTTAAAGAATATGTTTATTACTATTGAATTTTTAAGATTTTGATCACTTTCTAAAATGTGAACTTACCAGATATTTAATCAAATATTAAATTGTTCTGATCAGTGTATATATTATCGATGGTTTTCATTTGACTATTGAAAATTTGTTGAATTATACAATCATTTATATTTTTGATTAAGTCCAGTATATATATATGTTTGATTTAATATTATCTGTGTTTTTCAACTATTTTAACTTATTTTCTCAAGGAAATTTGCTTTATATATGAAGTTTCTAATTATAGACTAGAAAAATAATAGCAAAATATTCATTATACATGAAGATATTGAGAGAATTCCTCAGTACAGTTTTCCGTGTATTTTGAAACTTCTCCTGGATTTATTAGATTTCGCTCTGGGGCTTCTCATGGCAGTTAATGTACAAAGAGCCCTTAAATGTATGAGAAGAGTTTGTCCTGTCTCTCAGGACAGGGATGCGGATGCTTGCCTTTTTCTGCACTGGTTGATTAGCCCCGTGTTGTAGAGAAGGAAAGTTTTGTGATATGCTGATATATTATCTCAGTTGAATAGTTGTCAATTCAGCATTCTCATTGGTTCCTAAGAACCTGTACTGTTTTAAATCTTCCTGGTTCTAATACATTGCTTCTGTCATCTTCATAGTCAGAACGTCCAGTGGTGTATGGATATGTCTTGGCACTTGCCAGAAAAAATAAAGTCTTTCTGCAAGTGCTCCATTTGTTAATACTCACTCAACTCAGGTATTTTTGTTTATACCTAGAAGTTAAATCACATATGTGAAGAGTTATAGTTTTGTTTGCTTTACGACAATTATTTTTCATATCATATTAAATGCCTGATTAAAACTTTGGTTTAAAATGCTAAGAGTAAACAGGCTACTTTCTATGTAATTCAGATGCTTGGCTTGTCCAATATAGATGGTTTTATAACACAGCTTTGAAAATCTGTTGAATTAATATTCAGCAAATATCACAGTTTACCTGGAACCTCTAGCTGAAAAGCCCCAGATAGTCTCCTATGGAGTGTGCAATTGCTTAATCTGCATAGTTAAATTAAGGTGAACAAATGAAGAAATGATAAAAGGTTCTAAGTGCATTGTGCACAGGGAGGGGGAACATAGGATGGAATTACCGATTATGTGAGAGCCTGAGAGTAGAGATGGCATCAGAAGAGTAACACAGGGATACTGAAACAGAGAGGGTGAGCTGTGTGCCTTGGAAGTCAAGAGAAAAGCATCTTTGATAGAAATCCTATTATAATGTCCTCCCTGAAGATGTTTTGAGTGTCCCAGTAAGTGAAAGCATTGTTCTCTCTTTGCCACAGTCCTGGATATGAATAGTCCGATTAGCATAGAGACCATCTAGGTTAAAAAGGGGACTTCTGTGCTATTAGGCCTGGGAGTAGATTGAGTGTATTAGGAAACTCACACTAGAGAATTAAAGCCTATCCCAGGAAACAGAGAAGCCAGGTGTCTTTTGTCTTGTCATCTGGAGCAGAGACTCAGGCCTGCTGTGTCCCATCTAGTTGAGGGAGCAGCAGACTTAGGCCTCCTTTTCATTTCCATCTGAAGGAACCATGACTTAGTAACCCTCTTACATTTCCACTTGGCATAAGAAATGAGAGTAAAGCTAAACTCAACCAGAGTTCCTGATAATCACGTGTTTCTTCTCATCTCCTCCCCTCCCCACTCTTCTTTACTCTCCTTTATCTCTGGAAGAACTGATAACAAGCACATGTATCCCTTAGTATCTCTGAGAGATTGCTCCAGGAGCCACATTAGAACCACCGTCATGTACTCAAGTTCTTATAAGAAGGGTCCGGTACTCGCACATCCTGCTGTATGTGAGGAGTCATCTCCAGGTCACATGCAATATCTTATGCAATATAAACAATCTATGAATACTTGCTTCATTATTTGAAGGTTGATACTTCTCAGTCACTTGCTTCATACTCTTGCATTTGAGGGTCTTGAAGCTTATCTAACTTTTACCAATGAGAAAACTGAAATGGATTTTTTTAGGGGTCAAAGATGCTGAAATTTGTAGATTGAAAGTATTTAAAAATAAAGATATAAAGTGATTTTACAATGTAATCATAGTGAGTTAAGGAAAAAAGTTTCATAAATGTATTTATACAGAACTGGCATGGAAGGAGGAATTTTTAGACTATTCCATTAGAAACTTTCTTAAAAGCAAGCCACATATATCATTAACCTTATGCACTGTAAAGTAAGAATGCAAGGAAATTATACTCTTTAGTGATGCTGAGTTAAGATGGTAATTACAATTGTAAATTTATGAGGCTGAATTAGTATAGAGAAAATTTATACCAAAAGAGTGTAATTTGCAGTTCAGAATACTTAAAGAGTCATTTCTATAAATATCAGAATTATTTCAGATTTATCATTATTTTATGAATTTTATGTTTATAAATGGACTTAATCCATCAAATTGATGTTATAGTCCAATATAGAATTATTTTCTGGAAGAAAAGCAGTATAAAAGGTTTAGCATTTTCTTCAGTTTTAAGGTAGAACCTGGAACTGGATGAGCTGTTCATTCTCTAGGCTCAGGGAAGGACTAAGTAATGAGAGGCTCCAAATCTCATGTTTTTCAAATCTTTAGTTTTGGGAATTAGGCTGCAAAAATGCAACTAAGAACTTTTTCCCACTGTTTAGAGAGAGAGTCTTACTAGCCTAAGCTGTCCTGGAACTTAGTATGTAGTTTGTGATGGCCTAGAACTCACAACACTCCTTTTTCTGCCTCAGTGGCTTGAGCTTCCACACCAGGCCTAAAAGACTACTTCTTACTTACAAGGGGTTTACAAGTATTCACTGAGTTTGAAAGGTTTAATTCTTCTTTCGTGAAATCATCAATAATATTACTCATGTTTATGATGAGAAACTAAATGACTTCATGTAATTTAGAGAGTATGCAAATATCAGTGGATGTGAGAGTGTGCATTAGTTTTTCATTGTTTGAAAGCTTTTGCTGCCACCATGCTATTTCACTAAACACACAAACAGAATCACATCTCTATATCACATATGTAAACCATACAATCTTAATTTTCCATTTTAAATATAATAATTACTGTTTTGCAGCAATAGTAAAATATGATTTTTTTATAATTTAACTGAATATCACTTAATCATGAGCATTTTAATGTATCTTTAAAATATATCCTGTTAACAAATAGCCTTACCACATGTATACCCTCTGCTCAAGAAATTTTTGAGAATGCAATAAAGCGGTGTGATCCAACTATAAAATCTACCAAGACATGTATTTCCATGTATACCAAACAACATGCTCCTAAGATATTCTCTAATCATCATTTATTGTCAAGGATAATGATGGAAAATAACACAAATACTCATTAATAGATACCAGTTCATTACCAAATAGACAGCTATCCAGGCAAGAAAGAAGATGAAATATCAATATTGTCATATAGAGACATTTTTAGACTATTAATAAATGAATGCAACTTATGATTCTGTCATGTAGTACCTTGTTTTATGCTATTTAATTTATGTACCCTACCCTAAAAAGGGAAGTAATAGAATGCTTACGTGAGAAAGTAAGCAACGTAGTACTATAGACTAGCGTAAATGAGATCAAGAAAACTTCCTTCGAGTGGACCTGGAAATATGCTTTGCATGGAAAACAGCAAAGGAAGAGATAAAAATTATGTGGTGTA
The DNA here is from genome assembly GCF_949786415.1 of Peromyscus eremicus. Classification (NCBI taxonomy): domain Eukaryota; kingdom Metazoa; phylum Chordata; class Mammalia; order Rodentia; family Cricetidae; genus Peromyscus; species Peromyscus eremicus. The sequence continues at coordinate 76,112,112 of NC_081418.1, forward strand.
CATGAGCTTAACAGATCATCAAACAGTACCATATATACCTTGAAAAGTGAATTTTTAAATACATTTTTTCTACACATTTCTCTGGTTATGTATCTTCAGTGAGCTTTCTTTTAAGGACCAAGAGAACTAATCACTATACACTTCATTCACAGTAGTACTACTCTATCCACTGAAGCTAGAGCTTCTGAGTGCTAATTTGAAAGCATTCAAGCCTTGCAGCCTCATTTACAGTATGCACCAATCAGCCTGAATGTCCAAGTAATGAGCAATATTCTGTGAGACAATGGACAAGTGTCTCTTAAAAATGCTATTAGTATATAATATGTGCATACTGCACATACACACTGAACACAGACACCTGCACACACACACACACACACACACACACACACACACACACACACACACACACTGCATGTCTCAGCAAACTTTGCAAGGGTAAAATCAGGATTTCTTAAACTAATGACTGCTCAGATTTTCCAGTTTCTGATTATGGGATTTTATTATAGCACCCACTGTTCTCATACAGAACTGTTCCACAGACACTGCTCTATCACAACTTGTTGTCCTGTGCCTCAGTTATTGAGTGCCTTTTCTTATAGGGTTTCTTGGTGTGGACTCAAATAAGGTTTCTCTTTGTGTAGAATTCCTTCAGAAACTGCCAATACTGCTTTAGAAGCCTCATAGTTGCAGATCTGATATGTTGTTATATTTTGTATACTGACATGTGGCGCACGTGTGCACGCACACACACATAAACACATGTATCCTTTATATTGGTACATAACAGAGTCTTACACTTTTGATCCTGTGATCTTGTAGATCTCCTAACAATTTTACTGTGCTTAGGAATGAACATAGTGTTCTATACTTCGTAGACATTACACTTCCTTTCATGAATATTTACTAAGTGGATTTTCTTGTTTTAATATGTGTGAAATAGTTTGAAATGTTTTAAATTTCTATCATGTGAAGTTTCAGCAGAAATGATGGACTAAAGATTAGGGCAATAATAGTTGCAGACTATGGAAATCATTCTGAAGCTTTGTGTGTAAGGCTCAGATAGTAACTGTGGAATATGCCATCTTCAAGAGAACCTTGTGCTATTTACCTATTACCTAATTTTCTGGATGTTTTTTCATTGAAGAATGCATAAAGAGTCTAAGGAAACTATTTTTTTACTTGTTTAAAGAAAGGAAAATTTATGTCAACTATCCATCTTTCCATTTTACATTACTAAAATAAATATTCTTTGTGAATGCTAATAACAAATGTTGACATAAAATCAACAACAGAAGAGTTTCATGTCAATCTGTATTTTTATTTAAGTGTTTAAACATTTAACATCTTCTTTTAAAATTTCATTTCATTTTGTTATTTGCCATTCATTTCTTTTTTTTTCTTTTCAAGGCCCTGTGGAATCCTACATGCACTGGAGATTTATTTAAACCAGTATATATTTCAAGCTAAATACAATAATCATTTTCATCACTGAGCTTTGACATATTAAATATTGAGAAAAATAAATTTTTCTATGATTCCTTCTGTTAACTATCTTGCAGAATATGTAATACAGAAATTGTTTCATTATAAACACTGTATACTTTTGCATTTATAAACAGTTTCCACAGAATATTGATGAATATTGAATGGACATACATTTGCTTTTACTTACTTTGTTTTTTTTAAATGACGTACTTTTATTTAAATATTATCTCTATATGCAAATATACTAAAATGTAATATTCCACTTGGCAGTAAATATTGTTTGATCATCCTCCTTATCCAAATCATTTGTTTCTTTGTGATAAACTTTGTGTTTTTTATGTCACATTCTATGTGCATTAGATAGATTGGAAATGAAGCCTTAGTTACCTCATCTTCGCAGGACAGTTCCCAATGATAAACTGGATTATTTGTGACCTCTTTTCATTACATTAACACCAGGAGGTGAAATTTGGATGTCTTCAAATGGAACAAATACATGTGGCCTTTATTTAACCACAGAATGTAATGTATACAGAAGGAAATTATACCCTTAAAAAGCAGAAAAACAAACTTATCTATTGCAGAGTGACAGAAGTTTATTGAATGTATGTGGTACAAGAAGAGGCCTTACCCTGAACTTAACCTCTGTGGGCCCTTTTTTATTAACTTTCTATGATAACTCATTTCATCAAATGGCATAGTAGCCAGAAGGATCTCTTGAGTGGTGTAGTTTATTGCAAGGGTGATTCAGTGTGGTGGGCAGGATGTTGGTCAGTAGAAGGGCCACAGGGCTCAGGAGAGAAGAGCAGATCTTAATGAGCCCATCCCATTTGTGAAGATACAATGAAAGAATTATCAATAGTAATGTATAGAAATACGCTATAAAATTTATTAAGTTATTTGCATCTTTATATAACATAAAATATGAATGACCAAATGCTGGGTGTAAACTATGGTGTTAAATAAAACTATAAATATATTTATTTACAAAAAAAATTGTATGTGCCCTTATTGACTTTATCCCTTTAAGTATTGTCCTAGGATCCAACATACAAAAACATTTTTGTTTCACTCAAAATGTTCTACAGTTCATTCTCTTCTATTCTTTTTGATGTCTTACTTTTGACATCTTTATAGACAGATAAGGCAAAGACTTTATCTACTTTCATAAAGCATTCCTTTCATAAATTTTTTCATCCATTTGAATGGTCAGTACATTTGGAAGAGGAATCCAATAAAAGATAACTTGAAGAGAAAGGAAAAATAAATCTGGAGTTAATTACTAGAGTCAACTAATAATGAAAAAACATTTTTGATTTCCTCAAAAGCCATGAAGCATGTGTTAGCTGTCAATATAGATGGGAACAAACCACTTTCCTCAAAGGTACAAATTCAGGATATCCCTTTAATAACAACAAACTGTTCATATTGTGATCTTAATAACCTTCCTATCTCTCTCCACTCTCCACCTCTCCATCTTTTCTTCCATTACTAAATACAGCATGCTCACAAATTAATACTTTCAAGAAGTACTTTCAGAATTTCTCATGTGCTTATTACAGAGTGTGAACATTTTTTATATTTCTCTTCATTTATCTGTAACATTGTTGTTCTGCAAGTCTTAATTGCATAAAATATGTATAAAGTACTTATGGGAGTGTTATAGTTATTTCTATAAAAGTGTATAAGCACTATAAAACTAATCATCTGCATCTCATGGTGCACACACATTAAGGTTGATAATTATTTTCAAAAGCTGAGCAATAGGTGTAGGGTATGCGTCAGGGCTGCAGTTTGTATACCACTAGTATTTATCGATTAATAAAAGCATGCCTAAAGATTTACTTACATAATAAATACAATATATCACCTTTTCATTTATCCTAGAACCAGAGGAAAAGTATAGTTTAACAAATATGTCTTTTACATTGTGCTTATTTTTTCTTAGAGGTTACCATAATAAGAGTCTATCCAATTTTAATTTTCCATGTATACACCATTTGAATCTGACTTGTTCTGTTCACTCAGTAATTGTCATCACACTGCCATATGTTGTCACTTTACAAAACAGAACAGCCAGGCCCCTCTGGATACTAATAGACATATATCAAAACATCATGTGATGCGCCTTTGCTGTGTACAGTGAAAAGTAAATTTAAAATAAAAAAATTCTATATAAGGCAATGACAACCTAAATTTGTTAAAAATAAACAGCATTTTAAAGTTTTCCCTATATTGGTAAATGTTAGTTATTAAGGTATTATAGGCATGCTTTCTCTTTCAGATACAGCTTTCTGGATTTTCATTGGTAATGTGATTGCTTTACTTAAAAATGTTTTCTAGATTTTACTTAAAGCATAAAAAATAACACAAAAAGGAACAATCACGGTAAATGTGTGTATGTATGCATGTGTGTGTGTGTGTGTGTGTGTGTGTGTGTGTGTGTGTGAGTGGGTGTGTATTAAAGAAGGGTTAAAAATATTCTTGCAAGTTTACAAGAGAAGCAACTACTATTGTACATTTCAGCAGTAAATTTTAACCTTTTTACTAGACAGAATGCAAATTTAAAAGACCAAAAAACAGAAAAAAAAATCCTGTATATAAGGATATTTTCACACAGTGGTGCTGAAGAGATGGCTCAGCAGTTAAGAGCACTTGCTACCCTTTCACAGAGCCCTAGTTCAGGTCCCAGCACCACATGGTATTTTACAACCATCTATAACTCCTATTCTAAGAGAAGTGACACCTGCTTCTTGCTTCCTCTGGCATCGACAATCAAGCACGGTGCACAGAAATACAAGTAAAACATATATTCAAAGAAATGTTTAAACATTTAAAAATACATTATGTTATCAATAATGACACTCAATTAGAAATTTAAATAACTAATTTTGGGTATATGAGCACTATAAATTTATTTAGATAAAACAAGTATTGTGCAGAAAGAAGACATCTAAGTCTATGTTTCTAGGCCATTACCACACATATTTGTCTCCAGAATAAACTCTGATTATTTTCTTTTGAAGTAAAACCTTGCAGTTTTGTGTTGACACTTTCATAGTGAAGAAAGAACACTCTTTCCTGACTGCCTGGAAGACCATTAGCATGTAAAGGAGAATTTAGTTCTGAAGTAGGGAAATGATGGCTGTGCAAAGGTAAACTGACGTTGCCTGCTGCTCACTGAGTCTTAGTGTCCATTTAAGCCTCCAATAAAATGAAAGTGCCTCAGGGTGGAGAAAGTATTCTTTCATCTCCGTAGAATGTAAGTGCTACCATTGTTTCTCTGCTTCCTGTTGTTTAAAGGTCCAGAAGAGAGACTAGGTATTACACACATCATTCTGGCTTTTCATAGACACTTTGTCTTAAGAGTAATGACAAGGTTTCTAACCTGGGACAGAAGATGGAGTAAAAATGAAAGAACAAGAGATTTCTTGAGAAATAAGTGTGTTTGACTTTCTTTATCTCCTGGTTCATGTTTCCCAAATGTGCATATTTAAAAAAATAGTTTTAGCATTTAAGTTGTATACCCCATAAGTGTTCATAAAGCACTATTATTTGTGTTTGTGAAAGTCTATATCATCCAGTTTTAGGCACATGAACTTAGAGACTGGTCCCTTAAATTAATAACTGATCTCTGGACAACTAATCGTGCATGTCAGCCATTCATGTGGAGCAGGAGTAAAGTCTTACATGTCTAGAAACACACAATCCATGATGTTATTTTCCTTATAGTTTGTTATCAGAATGAAAGCTTCAAAAAGAAAATTTTTTTGAGGGACAACCATATAATCTGTTATGTAAATTGCAAATGTATGTTGGGTTACAATGGGAAAGAATATTTAATACCTCACACCAAAAATCAGATGCACAAGAGTCAGAGATCTCTGGTAACATCTTCTTCACTGAGGTATCTATTTCTTCTGTTACGTCTTCACTGCCTAATATTCTTTCCTCCATCTCCTGCATTCTCTTGGCGAGGCTTCCTGCTCAAAGTCCTAAATTTTTCAAATTTCCAGATTTTCCTCAGTTTGAGTGTTTTTCATTGATTTTCCCCCACACACTTGTGGGTCTTGAACAATTTTATTAATTTTTGTCCTTTTTTGTGTTTTCATAGATTTCTTAAGGGATTCATTCATTTCCTCTTTAAGGTCCTCTACCATCTTCATACAGGCTGTCTTAAGGTCTTTGCCTTGTGTTTCAGCTATGTTACAATATTCAGGGCTTACTGTAGTAGGGTTGCTAGACTCTCATGTAGATGTGTTGTCCTAGCTCTTATTGAGTGTGTTATTACACTGGTGTCCAGGCATCATCTGGGTTGTGAAGGATTGTAATTATAGGTTAGATATCTGGTCTTATCTTTGTTGAGTGAGTGGTTTGTCCCTTGGTGTCTATTCCTGTCTCTGGTCCTTAAGAGAGTGTGGTGGCTCTGTATTGCCTGGTAGGAAATTCTTCTAGGATCCTTATAGGTATGGCCACTGGATGTTCCAGACAAAATGTGTTTCTAGGTACTAAGATTTGACACGTAAGAATGGTGACTGGCTAAGGGAGTGAGTGTCCACAGGAGGGAGTCAAGCAGACTGTTCCACCAGGATCTGAGACAGAGAGTCATGAGAAGCTACAGAAGGTAGGTAGTCTGCTACAAAGCTGGGGATGAGACTGAGGGATGGATATGGAGGAGAGGAGAGAGAGCAAAAAGCTGAAGCTTGCCTTCGTGCTTTGCTGGCCTACTGTCTTCTCTGACAGATTTGGCCATTGGGTTCCCATAGGGCCTGCTAGAGCTGGAGACTGGAACAGAGCAATGAGTGGGGAAGGATGCTGGAGGAGAAGATATTCATGATCCACTGGAGAAGAGGTCAGAGAGGAGAGAGCTGCCACAGAAAGTGGTCTACTACAGAGCTGAAGGTGACAATGGAGGACTGAATTAAAAGAGAGAAGGGTTAAGTGAAGATCTGCATGTTATCTCATCTGCCTCCCTGGCCAGAGTGCCCTGTGAGTTCCCAGGGAATGTTGGCTGGAGTTGGAGCCTGGGATAAAGTGATGAGTAAGGTGGGGGGAAGTTTAGAGGGAAAGATCTTTATGATCCACTGGAAAAGATGGCAGGGAGGGAGGTGAGGTTGTAGTAGGTGGTCTGCTACAGAGCTGGCATGAGACTGGGGAATTGGATTTGAACTTAAGGACAGAGAAGTGAAGATCTGTTATTAACCTACCTGTTTCTCTGGCTCGTGCAGCCCAGAGTGCTCTGAGGGAATGTCTGCTGATGAGTATAACCAGATGAGTGAAGAAGAAGTTTGGAGGAGAAGGTCTGAGTAATCAGTTGGATATCCAGGCAGAGCAGAAGGGGAGGCTGCAACAGGTGGTTTGTTCCAGAGATAGAGATGAGAGTGGGTCATTGGACTTGGAGGAGACAAAGGAGAGGTGAAGATCCACAGTTAGGCTGCCTGCTTCCTTGTATGGAGTTCTGGTATAACTTCTTTAAGACAGTTGATCATACTTGACAATATTTATCTCAGAATCATTATTGTACCTATCAGAGTAATTCATTGTGACACTGTTGTTCCAGCAACATCTTTAGTCATTTCCCTTCCTACAACTTTATCATTAAACACATTTTTCTTATGTAAATATCTCTGTCTCTGGAGATTTTAAGTGACAAGTAAAATATCTTAAATGTGTGAGCAAAAATGATTTTCCTCTTCCTAAATAACATGCTTTGTTTGATACAGCAATAGGTAATTTGCATCAAGGAAGACAGGTAGGTATAATGCATTTTTTTCTCCTGACTAATGTGCTTTAAATTTTTCCCTGTTGTCTCCTAAATCAGGTATTACACTTCAGTCTTCATGATGTACACATAAAATCTCCTTCAATCACTCATTACACAATGTACACGTTTACTTAACGAGAAAGTCATCTATTGAATTTTAACTCTTAAACTAGGCAAGCTGCATTATGCTGCATGAACTTCATTGTTGAAGGTAAATGGAAATGTTTGTAATGCTTACAGTTTCAAAGTTCCCACTCTACCAATTGAGTCAACTATTTTAATTTCAAATTAAGTAAACATTAACATATTAAGATTTTGATTAGCACAACTCTAAAGCTATTGCTTTACTAACCTCATTCTCTCTGTCTATATACATATATATGTACATATATATATTCACCATGCATATGTATATGGAATTAGATGCTAATTTTTTGACAATATTTTCAGAATATGAAATGTATTGTGTCAAGCTGGAAGATAACTTTATTCAGAATTTGAGAAATTCCATTTTTATTTGTTCCAAATCCTATATATATGTACATATATACATATATATTTGTATTTATATCACATGGTCTAGAGAAAATCCATACAAATTAAAAATATGAGTTTATGTGTTATTTTTACAGTTGAAAATCCTATTGATTGAACTTCTAAATAAATGTACAAATTTTGAGGTTACTTCCTGGCATTTGACAGTAATTAATCTTAAGTTATAAAATATGTAATATTGAAATTCCTGAGCTTTTTTATATATTATAGAAAAGACATAGCTGAAATATTCAGAAGATTTGGTTCTTTACAAACTTTTCTGAACACCAAGAAATATGTGGATTCCCAGTATTTTCCATTTAATTGTTTATTCAGGATGTATTTTCATTTAATTAAAACATTTCCTGGACATCCACAATGTGCAGAGTCCTAAGCTATTAAGCCGAACAATACCACAAATACCACAATTAAATTACAATTACAACATTAAAATACTCTCAACATGATCATTTCAGGAACATAGTACATTTTAACACAATTTGTGATCAACTTTCATGTTGCTGATTTGAGGGACTGGTTCAGAGAAAAAGAAGCAATATTGGTATATGAGAACATCAACAGTGTCAGTCACATCTGTAGCTCCTTCTGTTATTTTTACTTCCATGGATTGCCCCTTTGATTGGTTTAAAAGGACACCAATATGGTCCTTATGGTTAGTTACATCAAATATTTAAGAATTCTTTTAAATTTAGAAACTTAGGTAATTATACAATGAAATGAGATGACATAACATTTGTAAAAAAAAAGTAAATAATCTAAAAGAATATCATGTTTCATACTGGTAAAAGGCATTAAATGCTTTTTAAATTAAATCAGAAAATGCTATGGAGCAGTGGGGGTATGGCACTCCTCATGGCAGTGGATAAGAAGCAGAACTGGTGGTACAAGCCTTTTAGTCCCAGCCCTTCTGAGGCTGAGGCAGATGGAGATCTGTGAATTCAAAGCCAACCTGGTCTACATAGTGAGTTCTAGGACAGCCAGTAAGACCTTGTCTTAAAAATAGTAAAAAAAATTAAATGTATGGTGTTGGCACACACTTTTAAACCTGGCACTCGGAAGGCAGAGGTAGGCTGATCTCTGAGGTCGAGGCCAGCCTGATCTACAGAGCAAATTGCAGGACAGCCAGGGCTACACAGAGAAACCCTGTCTCAAAACAAACAAACAAACAGCAACAAAAAGCAGCAGCAGCACTGTATAAGCATCTAACTAGTGATCAGAAGCCTCCCACACTTATGTGTTTTCTTCTAATGTGATACATTTATTAAAACCAATTTCTAAAATGTAGTAAAGTATATGTCAGGTCATTCATACATTACTTTGTTCCAGTAAATTTCTTGAGTATCTGTTCTATGCCAGGAACTTGTGGAAGTCTGGAATGTCCGTAACAGTAGCTATCATTCCTCTTATATACTACGTACATCTCATTTAGTAAACATTTGGACTTTAAATGGCAGGTCCCTTATCTCTCCTGAACAGATGACAATATTGGACTTAGACACAATAAACCATCACCTGATGGTACAGTGTACCTGATTGTTCCTGAGCTGATCTTACATCAGGGAAATGGTCTTTATCTTCACATCATTCCCTCCACCAGAACCAGTGACAGCTACAAATGGGGATTTGGTTTTGTTCCTCCATCTTACATAGAGGACTGATATGTTAGATGAACCTGAGGTAGAATTATTAACTATCTGATTAAGACTAATTTCTAAAATCCTAATTAACATTATATAATAAAGTGAAAAGACAACAGACAGCTTGATAATCTTTTGATTATAGTATGATATTCTAGATTGATTCTTGGAGAGAATGAATGAGTTTCAGTTTCAGTTTCTCACACCACCTCTCACCTTGAGCTATCATACACAGATCCTTTAAATTTTCATCTGATAGATTAACTAAACTCAATGGGTACTAAAATATATTAACTATATCTTCTGTTGAAGGCTGGAATAAACAAAGAACAATACAAAACCACAGTGCTGAGTTCTAATGTCACTATCTACTAAGCAAATAGAAAAACGCTGTTAAAAATGATGCATTACCTTGTCTCTAGCTATCTGATTCAGAAAGGTAGGATCTAACTAATTTCTTTTGGTGCACAAGCTGTTTACAGTCATATGAAGTCAAAAGGCATATATTGAAAACTCTTTAGCAAGCATATTGGTTAATCAAAATCAGCAAGGCTTCTGCCCACAAGCCTGGTTATCTTAGATATGGATTGTGCCACTTTTAGCACCCCTGGGTACTACTGAAAGTAATATGATTTCACAGTGAAATATCTACACACAAAGACAACGATATGTCAAATTTCTGATTTCCACAGATAGCAGCATCAAAAATAAACCAGTGTGGTATCTCTCAGCAGCCCTGGTTTACACTTAATAGTATCTTACTGGGATCTTTGCCAGCTCAGGCACTTTTGTAAGCCGAGTTGATGGGAGTATTACACTAGACTTTCACTCAGGGTGTATAGACATTAAGAGAACAAATAACTTTATATCTCTAACAAATCCTTGGGTGTGTTCCAAGATTGTTGGCATTTGGGTCCTTCCTATCTACTACCTCATGCCCAAGGATTGTGGAGCAAACATGTTTTTTCTCTCTCAGTAGTCCTGACTTTGCTTAATTTGCACAGAATAGAAGAAAATAGAAGCATGTCCTTAGAACATGACTTTCAGTCTTGTACTTTTATCCAAGAAAGGATGATAAAATTTTACTTTTACAAAAATCACTCTGTACCTGAATGACTTGCTGAGGAATTCCTTACAGTGTAGAAGTCTTTGAGCCAGAAAGGAAAAGCAACATTGACAAAAAACTTCTATTTTGTAAAAGGGAAAATGATTTTTTTTTAAGTAGAGTTTTTTTTTTTTTTTCAGTTACCTTCCTTTCATAAATCTCACGAAATACAAAGAGCATGGGAAATGTGGATTAAATGTTCTCTTTCTAACCTTTCATAAATTCTCCTGCTTGAAATTCTGAGTATGGTTCATAAGCATTGTTAGAAATCCAACAAGAATGTAAGAAATGTCTTTCATAAATGTAATTGAAGACACGTTATAAAAACACTCTGTGTTTGATTTGCTTTTGACTAACTGCAAAGTAAAGCAAGATTTACGCCCAGGTACCAAGAGAGACACAGGAGAAAAATTTCCAGCAAATATAGCTGATAATACTTTATTCTGAACCTCTAAATTGTTTTAACTTTATTATTATCACTGCAATTAGAAAGTTAGAATCTCCAGGGCAAAAGGGATACTAACTTCTAGTGAATTTCTCTGGTTAGAGTTGGCTAAATGATAGGAGATTTCTGAATGTTAATTTTACTACACATATACACACGTTCTGTTTTTTTTTTTTCTCTTCCCCATTGCTCCTATTGTGGATAGGAAGAAAATAATATTAGAATTGTCAGTTGGCAGTAGTATATAATATAGTTGTCAACACTGTGAACTGTTTATTACTATGGTGTTTTCACTACTTTTCATGGAAATAACAGGACTTGCTCACTCTCTCAAAGCATGCCTTTTCCTCAGGAGGCCCTATGCTGCCATATTCCTAAAAAACATGTTCATTTCTTGTCTCCCTTCCTGTAACTTATGCTTTCTAAATCTGTATGAGGAAATAGCCCATCTTCTCCATGTTGTCTCAGCACAGTCTCATTTGCAGATTATTGCTTTCCTGTGGCAATGCTTGTCATAGTTAATTTCCCCCAACACTGAGAGAGTGAAAGATGCACTTTTTGCTCATGGATTTGGAAGATATTTGCCCATAATAACAGAATAGTTCTGTTTATAATAGCAGTCAAATATGGTGGGCACTGTTCACATCACGGCAGACCAGGAGCAAAGTATGTAATAGGAACCAGGGCAAGGAAAGCCTTCAAAAGCCCTCCACTAGTGCCCTACTTTCCTCCAGTTCGAGTATGTAATAGGAACCAGGGCAAGGAAAGCCTTCAAAAGCCCTCCACTAGTGCCCTACTTTCCTCCAGTTCAGTTTCAGTTACTAAGTCCCACAGACTCTCTAAAAAGTCCTGTGAACTGAGGAGCAAGCATTAAAGACATGAACCCAAAGAGCACACTTCAGATTCAAACCATGGCTTCTGCTCTTGGCCCTCAAAGGCTCGTGGGATTCCCATGATGCAAAATACACGTATTCTAGCATTAACACTCGACAAAGCTTTACAATTTCCAACACTGTTTAAAAGTTCAAGTGCAAAACGATTACTGAGATTGAAAGCAAACTATTAATAGGGCAACTGACCCTATATAATGAAAAAGATGAGTTGCATGCTTTCAAAATACACAGTTGCATAAGGTAAACATTCCCATTACAAAGGGGAGTTTTGGAAGCACAGAAAGGAGAGACGGTGACAAAGAAAATCAAGCAGGAAACGTTTTAAAGTCCTGTTAGTTCATGGCTAGTATCCAAGACACATGGTGCCATTCATTTTGTGAGCTCCTGTGGGACATGGTGTCTCTATTTGGCTGTCTACACTAGGTACCTAAAGGTTTTCAAAAAGTATTCATATCCCTGCCATCTTCACCCTCCTGTAGTCTCCATTTCAACATGAACTTCACCTTTACCGCTTCATTCATAGGTCTCCTGGGCACTCTCTGTTGAGAACCCAACCCTGCTACAGATAGTATAGCCTCATAGTCTTTTCTTAAAAAAAAAAAATCTTGTTGGAAGACTTCATAAAATCCCAACTTTAGCATTGTGCATATATACAAAACTTGCACCATGTGGATTATACTAGTTTCTACTACCAGCTTGGACAGTGGACCTTTAAACCACCACAGTTGTGGTCTTTAAGTGCTGGCAGGCTGGATATGTGACATGACTTCCCTAAGTGGCCATGTCCAAAGATAGATCACCATAGTGCTCTCCTCTCTCTCTCTCTCTCTCTCTCTCTCTCTCTCTCTCTCTCTCTCTCTCTCTCTCTCTCTTTATGAAAACATCTTTCCAATGAATCTATACCCTTTCAGCTCCCTGAAGCCTGGTGTCTTTAATTTCTGAAATGGTGTTTTCTTTACCTTCCTATTGCAAAAGGCTTGGACACTATGTAATGAAACTCCTCTATTTAATGACTACTACGTCCACAGGTTTAAAAAAAGCTCATTTTCTGGCTAAACTTCATGTTTTGTTTTGCTTTTTGTTTGTTTTTTATGTCTTGCTGTTTTGTTTTTTCTTCTCAATTTGCATTGTGAACTTGGCTAAAGGCAGCCATAGATATTTAATTATACCACAGCCTGACTGTTATGCTGTCTTGACTTCTTTTGGACTCACTCTCTCAACATTTGAGGACATAGGCAAAATATCAACAAATTCTTTGCCAGAATGTATCACAAAACTCTAGTTCCATTTTTCAGTAAAAACTTCATTCCCTTCTGAAACCTCCCAAGCCTACTTTTCTCTTTCTCCATTACTCTCAGCATTCTAGCCTTTCAAACTAATATACGAATATCCCATAAGTGCTTTTTGTATCACTTTAGGTCTTCTTTAACCTGCATATACAAATTTTCCGAATGCCTTCTGCAAACCAGTTCCAAAGGGTAAGATACACATAAACAGACTGAGTTAAGGCAATGAACCAACTCTCTGCTTCCAACTTTCTGCATTACTATGTGCTGTTTCCAGTACTGCCAGTTGAACACAAGAAACAATGAAGATTGGGCAAGAGCTCTACCACTGAGAAACACAGCCAACTCCTGTTATTAGCACATCATAGAAATAACAACATATGACAGAACCAAATTAATGGCAGAAGGACTTATTTGGGCTAGTAATTTCTGAGGTTTTAATTCAACATGCCAAGGAGGGTATGAGCTGCATGGGTGCAGATCAGGCTGTTCATGTCATGGTAGACAAGGAAGCATAATGTGTGCCGAAACCAGAAGCTTGGGCAAGCCCTCAAAGACCCACCTTCAATGAATGTTTATACCACTAGGGTCTAACTCATTCTACAGCCATGGTTCTCAACCTTCCTATGGCTGTGACCCTGTAATACAGTTCCTCGTGTTGTGGTGACTCCCCAACCCTAAATTATTTTCATTGTTACCTCATAGTTGTAATTTTGATACTTTTATGAATTATAATGTAAATATATTGGAGATAGAAATTTGCCAGAGGGGTCCTGACCCATAGGTTGAGAACCATTGATTTACCGTCTCCCAAAATAGTACCACTAGCTGAAGAAAAAGGTGCTTAAAACATGAGTCCAATGTAGGCATTTTGGATTCAAAACATTTAAATTTTTGATCAAGGTGTAGGGAAAATAAGATCTTATATTAATTTTACATGGACTTCTGTTAACTCCATGAAATTTATAAAAAATCATACACAATTGTAACCTACCTAGAAATACCATGGAGAACACAGAGACATGAATCTAATAACAGGCTTGAATCAGTTTTTTCACAAACTCTAAGTTTAAAGACCATATACAGAACCCCTCATAACTTCTGCTTTCTTAGTATTCTTTTTTATCTCACCCCTTTACATTTTTATATATTATTTTTCTATAAAAACATTTTTCATGTAGGAACATGCACATTGACCAATACATATGTTACACTCATATAATATCAAATACCTAGCTAGTGTTTATTGTTATGGTTACAACACAGAGTGACTCAGTATATTATTAGATAAATTTATTTACACCAGAAACTGATTTTAGAAATCAAGTTAATCATCTTTAAAAAAAATTCAACTTTAATTTTAGTGTAGTAGTTCTCAGGGCTGGAGAGATAGACCAGTGGTTAAGAGTATTTGCTACTGTAGCTGAGGACCCAGGTTCAGTTCGCAGAAACCACATTTTTGTCTCACAACCACCTGTAACTCCAGCTTTGTAGCTAGAGTTTTCCTGGTCCTGCCTGGCCCAAGGTCAGGACAAATCTCTTACCCGCCAGTCCTGCAGCCACTCAGACCCAACCAAGTAAACACACAGAGACTTATATTTCTTATAAACTATATGGCCGTGGCAGGCTTCTTGCTAACTGTTCTTATATCTTAAATCAATCTATTAGTCTATAAGTTGCCACGTGGCTTGTGGCTTACCCATACATTATATCTCGCTTTTCATGGCGGCGGCTGGCAGCTTCTCTCTGCCTCAGCCTTCCACTTCCCAGAATTCTTCTCTCTCCTTGTCCCGTCTATACTTCTTGCCTGGCTACTGGCCAATCAGTGTTTTATTTATTAACTAATCAGAGCAACACATTTAACATACAGAACATCCCAAAGCACAGCTTTAGGGGATGTGATGCCCTATTCTGACCTCAAGGCACTGCATGACATACATGCAGGAAAAACACTCATATACATAATAAATAAACCTAAAAAATGAAGGAGTCTGGGCATGGTGTCACATGCCTTTGATCCCAGCATTTAGGAGGCAGAGGCAGATAGTTCTCTGTGAGATCGAGGGTAGGCTGGTCTACAGAGTGAGCTTCTGGTGACCCAGGACTATATAATGAGACCTTGTGTCTAAAGAATAACAATAAAAAATAAAAGAAAATCAATTCTCTCTTATATTTATTTTTTCTTCACTTTAATAAATTTGTTAATATATTACATGATTAAATCTCTCTTACCTAGCACTATTAATTCAGTAATTATTCAAAGATCATTTTTCATGGTGAGGTACTATGTAAACTAGCAACAGAGAAATACTTTGTATAATATGATTTTATTTGTAATTATTCATTTGTTTATTTTCATCTTTAGTGTGTGTGTGTGTATCAGAGTATGCTGTATTAGAATGTACATGTGAATGTGAGCATCCATGCATATACATGGAGACCAGAGGAGAATGTTAGATGCCTGCTTCTTAACTCAAGGTACTTTGCTCTCTTGAGATAAGGTTTCTCCTAATATCTGTAAAGAGGATGGCAAGATCAAGCAACCTTCCCAACTTTGTCCACCAGAGTACTGGGATTACAAGTGCCTGGGGCAACACTCAGATTCTTAGGTGGGTGCTGGGGACTTGAATGTAGGTCCTCATGCTTATAGAACAAGACTCTTACCCACTGAGCTATTTCCCAGTAAAAGAATATACCATTTTTAAAGTATTAAAAACACAGATAAATATGAAGACAAGGAAGGGATCATACTTTATTTCGTCTGTTTTCATATTAATGCATACATACATTTATAACTATATTTGATATAATCATATGCCAATACAGTTTTCTTTTTCATTTTGAGAATTTGTTTATAGTCACAATTAAATATAGATACTTCCCACTTCACCATGAGATTACATTCATAGATTGAAATTTTGTAACTGAAAAAGGTGCATTCAATGCACCTACCCCTTTAACCGGAGATCTCTAGCCCATGAAAGGATCAACATTCCAAGTCCGAAGTCTGGTTTTCACTTACTGAATAATGCTTTTCCACAGTGGCAAAGCAAAAACACCACAGCACAGACTGGTGTAAGTCAAAGGCTGTATATATATATATATATATATATATATATATATATATATATATATGTATATATGTATGTATATGTATATATATTTGCATAAGGTGAATATATATACTTATGAAGATGTTATATTGACTATTGCTTGCTGATGCACCAACAAATAATTTAGAACTGTGTTACCCATTCCCATGAGTTCTTTATGTCTTAAAATCATCCAATGAAAGCTAAAGACTTTTTCTCTCCATAAAATTTATTACTACTTATAAGACCACCCAACTTTTAGAGGCATGTCCTTAGTAATAAGATAAAATATAAACTCATTACAATTGTCTCTGACATTCTCTAATCTGTCATTAATTTGACTCTAAAATACTTCTCAGAAAAGCACCTGGTAGCTTCTACAAGGTTAACAAACCAATATTTGTTGATTTTCATGAAAATTTATTCCACTCAACAAGTAACAACTTCTGCAACATTTTCCTATAGAGATAAATTACATAGGCCCATTTCAAATCATACTTTCTATGATAATTTATGCATTACTCCCTTGTTCAGTGTATGGCCACATGAAACAAAATTTTATGCTATACTGCTCCATGAAACTTGTTCAGCTTCAGTGAAAGGTCTCAGGAATGGATATCAAGACTTATTTATATTTTCTTAGAACCTAAGTTTTGGTAATAAATATTAACTTTATTAACTTTTAATAATAAATGATCCAATTGTTGAATTTATTACATGTTTTTTTGCATTTAAATTATAGTTTACTTAATATTCCTTGGGCATTTGTTTTATGAAAATGATGAATGTTGTATCAGTTTGTATTCTATTGTGCCATAAAGACCACAAACAAAGCAATTTGGGAAGTAAAGGGTTAATTTGGCATACATATATATGTATATATACATATATGTGTGTGTGTGTGTGTGTGTGTGTGTGTGTGTGTGTGTGTGTGTGTGTTTGTGTGTGTGCAAGGACTCAAGCTGAACAGGAGCCTAAAGCTGAGAGCATGGAGGAACACTGTTTGGCTTCCTCGCTTCAGCGCACTCAGGTTGCTGTCTTATACAACCCATGACCACCTGCCCAGGGGGGCACTACTCACCATGAGTTGGGCCTCCAACGCCAAACATTAATCAAGAAAATGCCCCCAAAGACAGACTTGCCTACAGGCCAATTCAATGGAGGCCTTTTCTCAACTGAGGCTCCCTCCTCTTAGATTGCTTTAGTTTGTGTCAAACTAACATAAAACGTAACCAGCACACGTGCGTTCCATCACAAGACACTGAAGATTCTCTTACCATAGGTCACCTACCAAGTACTTAATAAGATGGATAACGATAATTTATCATGTTTCCATGGTTACTTTATACCAAGTGCTTCCAACTCCAAGGTAGAGTGAGCTGACTGAAAGCATGTACAGGAAGAGAAAGCACACACAAGCCTTCCTGGTCTCTAAGAGAACACTATAAATCACAAGAAAGCAACTTTTCCAGGAAAATGTGAAGACATTGCTCTAAGATGGAAATTTTGTTTGGTCACTACATGAGGAGGATAAGCAGCTCACTGCTTAAGACAATTAGCATTGGCAGTGCTGAAATGGTTGATAGGCTTAAAACCACTGTTTTTTTTTTTCCCCTAAGTTGTTCAGTTTTGAAGTAATGATAGCTCCCAGAACAGATACCTCTGAAGGCACACTGAATCTGGGTGCTACCTTTGAACACTAAAGATTGGGTGGTAAGCGTTGGAGAACAGAGGAAATAAAAGAATAGAAGGACAACAGTATTTTAATTGTATTTATTTGTTTGTGTCAGGATTAAGTGAATTCCTTCTTTCTAACTTATGGCTACCAGATTTTCTTCTGTATTCAACACCTTGACCTTACACTAATGTAATACAATTTGCATTTAAAATAGTATATGAAGAATAAATGTAATTGTGCCTAAAGTTAACTGCTGTGTCTTTGACAAGGGGTGATTAAAAAGGTCTTCTCTCTTCCCAGCATTGAGCTCCTTTTAATTCATTTGCCACAGGTAAGCCAAAGAGCTGCTGCTTCAAACCTTCCAGTGAATTCTAGTCTAACTGTTGGGTAAATTTACACACATCACCCAGTTTGGCCCACCTGTCCTCCCAACACGTTGAGTTCTTTTGGGGTCTGACTTCTACTTTTCCCCCTGTGTGCACAGAAGTCCACTTTGTGGTTTCTACTGATTCTGGCTATGATACTATTCTCCTAGTCACTTTAGTACTTCACCTCTTAGAGTTGTATGGCCTAAATATGATTATAAATATACCTCTAATACTCTGTCTTTGTTTCATGTCTCTCCTTTCCATTTTGTACATCACCATCTATTATGAACCAACCACACGTGATTTATTTATACTTTCTAATTGAATATAAACTCAAAAATAAATTGTAGTGTACTTTTCCTGATTTATTCCTGTATTTGGAAGAGTAGGTGGCCACAGAAAGGTACTTAGTAAATGTCCTATGAACAAAGGAACACCAATGTCTACTGTACAGAAGAGCAATGTCACTTTACAAGAGAGCAACAGTTGTATTAGTTTTTTTTTTTTGATTTTAAAATATGTCATATCTTTTATTTTCATGCTTATCTTTATTGAATGCCACAAGATAAAGTTTTCATTCATAACACAAGTATAGAAATCCATGAGACTGGATTTAAATATCCTGAAGTCAATTTGCTTTTGCAGAAAAGGTAATTTTTGCATTTATGATTCCATGGGAATCTTTCTTTAATCTTGTATAGGGATTAAAACTAATACAACTCTCCTCCAGGGCAAAGCCTTCCCCACAGACTGAGATCAACCTGGTGGACTCAGTCCAGGTAGGTCCAGTCCCCCAGACCCAAAGGCATTCCCAGTGATCCCATTGTGTGCTCTCAGTAAAAAACCAGAAGGAAATCTTACCCTATCAGCCTTTCCCTGAACACTGTATTAGTCTTTTCATTGGATTTTATTCATTTATTTGCTACAAGAGTCAGATACAACAAACTTCTTCTAAGCCCAGCTTAGAAGAAATTTATTAGCTCAAAGCACTGTGGATTTGTGATAACTACACTGGGTTACACTGGAGTTTTGAGGGTTTGGTTCCTGTTTATGGGTTGAGTTCTAACTCACTCTGTATGTCTCCTAGTTTTCCTTGGGCTCTCCAGGATGTAATTTTAGTGTCTACAGCACCAAAGATCAAAATGTGTGAAAGACCGCAGCTGTTGTAAGAGCCCTCAGCCCAAACCAGCTTCAGTGTAAAACTCAATATATCCAGAGCAGGAAACTATACTCTGCCCACCGGAGGAGGGGGATAGTTAATGCTTGGTGTCTGGAATTCAACTCACCATCCCAGTTATATACTCTTGGTCTTACATGCTTTAGCAGTTCTTATGCGGTGATCATTGGCTACAACAAGTAGTCTTGGATAAACATTGTTCAAAGGGGGAATGTTTTGATATTCTAAATGGGAGCACACACAACATCCTGCTAGGGATTCTGTCCTCAGTAATTGTTCATACCAAGAACTTGGCTAGATGTTTGCACTCATTCTCTCTAGTTCACAGCATAAATAGTAAACAAATTCTTAGAGATAAACAAACTGAGGCTCAGGAAGCATAAGTTTTCCACAGTTAACACCACAAGTAAACAGCTAGTCTGAGTTTCACATTGTCTTATTTTAAACTTGGTATTTGTAGGCACCTCAGTAAATAATATTTGGTCTTATACCACTTAATTTAAAAATAGCAATTAGTATCCTTACCTTATGAAGATGTTAAGTGAAATAAGATTAAAGAACATGATGAACATAAATTAGATACCATTTTCTGAGACTTAATATGGTGTACCCCTAGAGGACGGAAAAGAAGGCCAGCTCCTTGATGTTGGACTATTAGGTATCCACATGCATCTCTGCTTGCCTCTCTGAAAGGCATTTGCCTTGATTGCCTCCCTCCATCAGACTTGGCCCATAATCTTAGAGCATCCTTTCTTACCTCTGGTCACAGCTCTTGTCGTTAACTTTGTCACATGATATAGACCATTTGTGTTCTGCCCATCACTGTCATTTATTGGGTCTGCTTCAGATGAATAGCCCAGTTCTGGCTTCAGAGTTAGATTTTCAATAGTTCACTTCTAACCTGTGCTCTAGAACAAGGTTGTAGCAAAATTTGCCTCAACCAATGCCTCAGAAATACAGAAATTCTTTATAAGAATTATACATTTAATGTCATGGGACAGAATGAAGAAATACCTAGAATTGTATCTCACAGGACACCTTCATGCCCATTGCTTTCATCACTCATTCACTCTATTTGCAAAAAGTTAATTTAATACATTTTTATGTACAACATTGTAGCGCACAGTCCAAGGATATATAGGCGAAAACAAGACACAATTCCGAGGGAGAGTCAACCATTAAGAAACATACTCAATAGAGAAAAAGAATGAAACACATTGGTTGTAACTTTAGTACTTTCTTTCCCTTATGTAAAGCCACTTAGTCCTTCAACTGTGGCTTGTTTTCCCATATCTGTGCTCATCATCTTGTTGCTGTTCCATCCAGATTACACTAAAATGTTGACAATAAACTCCTACCTGGAAACTCAGGTGCCCTTCAGTTCTCAAGCTGATGGAGACAGGGATGACAATGACTGACCCTATGTACATCCCTCTTAGCCTTCTGTGGAGGCAAATTTTGGGTGACCATCTT
Source organism: Peromyscus eremicus (assembly GCF_949786415.1). Classification (NCBI taxonomy): domain Eukaryota; kingdom Metazoa; phylum Chordata; class Mammalia; order Rodentia; family Cricetidae; genus Peromyscus; species Peromyscus eremicus. Next base: position 76,133,073 of record NC_081418.1, read on the forward strand.
TCTGTGATAAATATATTGCTCTAACTGTCAGGCTTTCAATTTGACTCATTGTCATTCCCTCCATATCTGCATTCTGTCAAGGGAAGCTCTGTGTTTGGAAGCCCAACTACCTTCTACCTGCTATGTGTGGTGGAATTGTGTTCCTACTCTTAACTAATTCCTAAGCATAGGGAGACTGAGTGAAGATGTTCTGTGAAATCATGGAATAGTTTTCACCACCTTACATATTGGCCACTTCTAGAAGGGCTTTGTGAAGACTACACAGAAAGTAGGCCTGATATCCCCACTTGGTATGTGAGGCAAGAACGGCTAGCAGTTGAAATAACCCAGAAAATTGAGAGCAGCATCCATGGTCGTGCAATCCCCCCTTCAAGTTCACTGTACCTGGACAGCTCTGCTCTCACTACCCACTACCACAGCCCAAGCACTGCTGCTAACATTTGTGCATTGACAGGCCACATAGCTTTTGTTCACCCCCAATGATCTCATTCTGTGACCTCAAGAAAACCATACTGCTTTAGGAAACTGAGATTTCCTGGGAGTCCAGGTACCACACTGTCCCTTTCTTTGGGCTCCATTTCCTGATTCCTAAGTTTGCACGGCTTACTTCTCAGAGCCACAGACAGAGGTGATTCTCCAAGTGTTCCACTCATCTGCCTTCTTCTAACTGTCCAACAGTTGTCAAATGTTTCTGCTTCATTCCAATATGTAACTTTTAGTTTTGCCTTTTCTCATAGTCACATTTATAAGGCTTTACATGTGTATGCCAGAAGATAGTAACTTTGGATCAATCCAAAGCCCAAATCATATCAACCATATGCCATCTGATCCATCTTTCTGCTTTGGACCCAGTGAATGAGGCATCTTCAATACATGTCTGTACCTACATTGGCGGTAGCACTAGGTTATACACATAAAATTATGGGAAAAGGACCAGTATGTCTGTCTTAGACTAGTGTTCTACTCTTGTGAAGAGACACCATTTATAAAAGGCAACTCTTATAAAGGAAAGCAATTAACTGGGGTTGACTTATAGGTTGAGAGGTTTAGTCCATTATCAGCATGGTGGGTAACAGACAGGCAGACCTGGTGCTGGAAATGTAGCTGAGGGTTCTCCATCTGGATCTGCAAGCCACAGGAAGAGAGACAGTGGGCATGGCTTGAACACTTGAAACCTCAAAGCCCACCTTCAGTGACACATTTCCTCCAACAAGCCCACACCTGCTCCAACAAGGATGCATCTCCTAATAGTGCCACTCCCTGGTGACTAAGCATTTTAATCTATAAGCCTATGGGGGGGAGTCATTCTTATTTGAACCATCACAGTGTCAAAGAAAAGAAATGTTTCAAATGTGTATTTGAATGATAATATAATATCTTATTCCTTGAATTCTTATAAATTAAGGAAGATAGAAAGAAATCATTGATCATTGATATATTATGCAGATTTTACTTAAAACCATATTATTATACTACCAATTTACATTTTGGATAAAGATAATTACATTAACTAATACAAAATACAAGCCTGTGCATATTTGGTCAGTCGATCAACTGATAAGTTAGAGTAATATTGTGATAACAGAAGGCTAAAATATACTGTGCATACAATGCCTTAGTATAAGACAGAACAGAATTACTTTAAACTGGTGATTTGAGTGATCTAAAAAAAGTGACAACTGATACCTTGAATGAGCTAATTTTCCTGAATCATTTTATTTTAGCCTGATAGCACAGACAAGAAAAGGTAAATCAAAGTAGATAATAATAATAAATCCTCACAATGCTTAGATGATTGCATTTTTGGAAACTTCTATTCTTGAAAGTCCCTGTACAATGAGCACTTTCTCTGTGCTCTGAGAAGTCTCATTTAGTGCTCTTACCACCTCAGGGAATACTTTATTTCAGTTGAAAGTGACTTGGAATTTAGAGGTAAACACCTCATCTGTAGGATAGCCAGCCTTGCTATACCATGAGCTTTCTTTGTCATTTATGACTCCACAGGCTCTAAATTAGGATGCCATGTATACAAATATTACTTTCTTTAGATATAAGATAAAAATTACTACACTATTAGTGAACATGAAAAAATGAAAAAGGGCAAAAGTATTTATTTCTCTTTTGTTTTAAAACTAAAATGATAGCTTTGTCCAACTGTAGTCAAAACTGTGAATAGAGAACCTGTCACCCTTGTATTTAGCATGCCATTTAGACATGGTAATGAAAGAATAATATTGTGACTGCATTAGCTTCATTTTAATAGGAATATTTAAATCCAAATTTAATTTGACAGCACAATAAAGGAGTAGTTAAAATTGTGAATTTTCTATGCCCTCTAAACTTGCTCCTCAAAATGTGTCTCAGTGACTCATGTAGCTAATATTCTAACTGATTATAATCACATTACAAGTGGGAAAGCATAATGCACAAGTATCGAACTTAAAAATGTAATGGTTAAGCAAGCAGCATTTATTAGAGTAATGCTCATTAGAGATGACAGAATATTAATTAATGGCAAAAGGCAAGATTTGGCTTGGGGGTCTTACCTTTCACCTTCAGGATAATGTTACAAGCATAATAGGATTGGATTACTTTACCCTGTAACCACAGTATGCATGTTTTTAACATGGGGTTATTTTAATATTCATTTGTTAACTTTGGGATAATGAAAAATTCTTGTAGTCACTGAAGGCAGTTTATTAGGAGTAATGCTAATACAGTCAGAGTAGCATGAAAGGGGTAAATTATAACATGGATGTAGGTAATTACATATTTTTAGATTCTAGCAACAGAAAAATCATGTTTTAAATTTGAATGTCATTATTTGTTAGCAGAGCCAACCACCAGGGTTCACTGTATCACTAATTATTCAGGGATGTTTTAAAAAATAGTGTTTTTAAATAGTATTATAACTGCAAAACCATTATTATACTGACCACTACTAATGCATCTCCATATTTTGGCAAACAGAAGAATCTTAAAAACTAACATTGATATTGAAATATTGAAGCAAATTTGACTTGTACTTATTCTGAAAAGCTTCAGAGGCTCTAAGAACTCTCAGAACTATACAATTTGAGTTTTGGATGCCCAGTGTCTGATCTTTGAACACTGATAAGCAGGTGGTATTGAAATGGATATATATATATATATATATATATATATATATATATATATATATATATATGTTCTAATACCTCTTAAGTGATTTCTGTCCCTCACAAATTCCTACATGGTAACTTTAACTCTCAGTAACAGGATGTGTTCTTGAGACAAGGGTCTATAAAATACAATTAAAATTAAATAAGTGCATGTAAATGAAGCTAGCCCCTAATTTTATGTGTTTGGTATTCTTATTAAAAGGAGATGAAATGCTGAGGAAGGGAACCATAGAAAGCTCCCCATCAAGGGCATGAGAAGGCAGCTTTCTGCAGTCCAAAGCAGGGGACACATTGTCCTTGGGAGCCCAACCTCCAGGACAGGACCCAGTGTATTTCTGCATTTGAGTGGCCCAGCCTGTGGCTCTCCCATAGAGAAGTTCTAGTGAATTAGCACAGAATTTCATGACATTTCAAAGGTCTCTAGATAATTATGTCTATTCAATGAGTTGGGATTTACTGCAAGATAAGGTTTACTCCCAACTCCTCTTTATTTTGGAGCAAAGGACACATAATTTCTTTTTAATTTTCATTAATTAATTAATTCATTAATGTGATTTCTAAAAGCTTTCTAGAAAACAACCATTGTACTCAATGCAATAAATCTCTTTTACACTATTGTTAGATGTAAAAATTACATAAATTTTATATACCTTTCTATATGTTACCATTTTTGTATAATGGTCCTTTTATAACCGATGAGAAATAATAATAGTATATTATTCAAAATTTTAGGTGAACAAAAAGCTTCTTTGTTATTTCTAGTTAAATCGATGAGTATAACAATAAAGTATGAACAGCTATTTGAAACATAGAACTGCCACTTAAATTAGGGAGGTGAAATCTACCTGTGAAATATAACAAATGGTAATAGTTCTGAAGTGGGAGATCAAGGACATATGAAAATCCAATGTCTAGAAAATAATTAGAATAATGGCATAAGGTGAAAAGATTGGTTGTATTAGATACCTGAAAGTCAAGAAAGTCTTTTAATAACACATTAGCAAAGTCAAGACAAATTTAGTAAAGTCAGATGATCGACTCACAATTATGTTTGCTGTATTTTAGCTTGCCATGTTCACTACCCTGTGCTTTCTTGAAGGATTTCTCCTGATAGTCAACATGTTTGCACCAAAGTCAGGCTAAAAATGCTCTGAAGTAATGAAATGGACTTCATGGATCTGAAGACCCTTCATAAACTACATTCCCAGAGATGACTCAGTATTTGTTCTGCCTCCCAGCTTTATGAATCAGACTCACTCAGAATTTAATTGAGAGTTAACTCAATGCAAACAACTATATTCCAAGGGCATTTGTTAAAGAGTCAATTTTTAAATATTACAGTTGCTTGAGGCTGTTATACAAGATGGGGAAAATGAGAGGCTGACCATATTTTTTTGTTTTATATATGTTATAAGGAGTGTGTGTGTGTGTGTGTGTGTGTGTGTGTGTGTGTGTGTGTGTATGTGGTTTGGTGTGTACTGCGGTGCATGTGTAGAGGTATCTTCTTCCACCTTGTTTGAGACAGGGTGTCTTTGCTGCTTTTTTCTGTGTGCTCAAGGTTAGCTAGCCTGGGAGCTTCAAGAGATTTTTCTGCCACTGCCTCTCATCTCCCCCTCGGAGCATTGGGATTACAGGAATGCTACCATGTCTAGCTTTATGTAGGTTTTCAAGGCACAAATTGAAGCCTCACACTTGTGCGACAGTTGCTTTACCTCCTTCCTGAGCCATCTTCCCAGTTCCATACCGTACAATTTAAATGGGAACTTTGGGGAAGGAAATGTCTCATAAGGATCTGATATATTCCTTGAAATCTAGAGTCTACACAATTGTGCAGACTGTGTACATATGGGAGGCTATTTATATTTCCAGGAAAAAAAATGGCCTGTTCTTCAATGCTGAAGGTTCACCATAAGATTGGAAGTAAGGGTAAGGTAGAGTATAAGCTATCAGAACGTTGAAGTTATGCCTCAATACCTATAGAAAATCACTTTGCAGAGGCTGAAAGGCAGACTGATTGAACATTTAAGGAAATCAGCATTCAGTCACAAGCCAATGGCAAAGATAAAGAAGAAGAACCTTCAGCAGATATGCATGACATGAACACAGTGTTCAAAATTAGTGCTCAAGTGACCTTTAAGGTGCATTTAAAAATGTGTCTTATAAAATATTTTAAGCAAATACTTAATTTTAAGTAAACAATTGTCAACAACAACGAAATGAAAAAAAAAAAACAGAATGTATGACACTGTCTCATACATCGATTTATCAAGAGCATATAATCAGAGGAAACAAACAAAAGAATGAAGAAAAATGAATAGATCTTCAAAGCCAGGGAAACATAACATTCATACAAATAAGTATGAGAATCGGGCACTAAGTGTAAGAGAGAATATTTGAAGACATGATGTCCAAAACTTTCAAAAATTTGACAAAAGCAGATTAAAATACCAACCAAGAAGTTTAATAAGTTTCAGCAGGTTACATTTAAAGAGGTCTGCACCCCAATACCTAATAGTCCAACGTGGAAGATAAAGTGTCTTTGAACACAGAATGATCAGAGCAACTCTGGGATATATCTTGGAAAAGATAGCTGACTTCTCACTGAAACAGAGGCAGCAGGAGTCTGCAGAGGGGTTCACAGTGCCAGGAGAAAAAAGAAAAAGGCAAGAATCCAAACTGCCTTTCAAAAATTGAAATGCAATTGAGACTCTCTCAGATTACCACAAAAGCTTAGTGAGTTTATGACTAGCCAACTTCCTTAATAGAAATATTGAAGGAAGTCCTTCGTGCTGGGATAAAGCAGGGAGCAGTGAAGTGAATGCTCACAAATAGATACAGCATCAAGATAAATAACTGCCCAGGGAAAGTGTAAGAAATGCTATAAATATGTTTGTATGTATAACTTTATTATTCTGATTTCAAATATAGCCACACACAATATTGGTCATATAGCTATATTGATGCATATTTGTGGATCATGAGACAATATTGCTAAGATAAAGTATTCCTTAAATTGATCTATAAATTTGTCACAATCACATCTATCCCAGCCAGTACCCATGAACTGAAAAGGGAACTCTGTGTTTCATGTGGGAATGAAAGGCCCTCAGAAAAGTAAAATGAATACTGTAAAAGAAGAGTGAAATTGGAGAACTCATACTTCCTTGTGTTAAAAACTTATTATATATGCTGTAATAAAGATGGTTTGATACTGGCATACAATCAGACCCATTAATAAATGAAATGGAATTGAGAGTCCAAAGTCATTTCTTACAGTTATGACAGTTGACCTTTAATGAGTGTCAACACACTGCAATGGTAAAAGAACACATTAAACCAATTGTGGTGGGGTGACTGGACATAAAGAACATGTGGGTGCTGGAAATCTTACCCAGGTCTTCTGAGACCTGTCTCACATACTTTTATTTCTGAGTGGATCAATGACTTAAAAGTAATAAGCAAAACTAAAGTATTCTTAGGAAAACATGGAAATAAGCATTGGTATAGCTTTAGGCAACAGCTATATCAATAAACAGCTAAAGGAAAATCAACCAAAAGTAAAAATCAAGAATTTGTAGTTAGAAGTGATGTCAGAAAGATGATAAAGAACCTATTTTCTGCCCTTATTTACTTATAGCACCACAGAATTTCAAAACTACTAACAGATCTGAGGAGTTTTGGAAGCCAACATTGAGATTCCAGTAGCTTCCTGATGCAAATTACCCCAAAAGGAGGCAGAATCTTTTAGATTTCCCTTCAACATTTCTTCTGCAAGAAACCAAGGCTTAGTGCCAAGAGAGACTTCTTCAACACCATCCTTCCTGTGGTGGAGCAGAGCAAAAAAGTAGTGGATATTTGGCTTCTGCAGCTGCCTAAGACACTAACAGGGGGCTGGAGAGATAGATGGCTAAACAGTTAAAAGTACTGACTGCTTTCCCAGAAGGCCTGGGTTAGATTCCCAGCACCCACATGGCAGCTCACAACTGTCTGTAACTCTGGTTCCCTAGGATGAGATGCTCTTTTAGCTATTTATGCAGACAAAACACCTATACACATAAAATTAAAGAAAATAAGAAACTAAGAGTTCTACTTATTCATCATGGCATGCAGGGCACTAGGGGGTAAGCAGAACTAAGTGACCAACAGACAGTGCTATCTGTCAGCCTGATTGACACAGCTCTGTCTAGGGCCAAGCAGATGGGAACTCTTAGGTCTAGTCTAGTTTACCACCTCTTCCTTGTTTTAACAATTGAACAAAGTAGTAAAAGTTGATGTATCTAAAGAAAAGTTCTGAGATAGCCCAAATGTGTTTAACCATCCCCTGAAAGAGAAGGGATTTCTCTTCAGAGAGTAAATACTGGTGGGAACAACTACTTCATCAAATGAAAAGACAACAAAGGAAAACGGTATGAGACAAATAAGAAAAGGAAGCATGACACTTCAACAGGGCACAATAACATTTTAGCAAATAAGCTGAAATATCCAGAGATATATAAAATATCTGAGTGGAATATTCAAAATAATGATTTTTAAGGAAACCGAGGAGTCAGAATGCAAGCAGACAAATTAACAAAATCAGAAAAATAAACAAGGTATGGACAAAATTAGATTTCAACAAAAAGTGGAAATCAAAAGAGCTGAAGACAATTGTTCAGCTGGGGATAATGAAGTGAACCTGACACTGAGAGCTGACTCGTCTGTAATAAAGACTCAGCACTACCAGCTAACCTCACAAATGGCGGTGCAAAAAAGACAGTCAAGAACTGGAAAAGAGAAAGGAAAAGAGGTAAAGGAAGACAGTGGGATTTGTGGGGCATCATCAATGGAAACAATGTATGCCTTGCAGAGTCTCAGAAGGAGAAAAGTCCTTTAAGAAAATGATGACCAAACATTTCCCAATGTTGAGAATGATAGGGACTCCACATTAAGGAAGTTTAAAGCTCTTCCCAAAACCAGTGCAATGAGGATCCACTGTGAGGCTTGGGCTTTGTAACCACATTCTCCAAGGTCAAGAACAAGTTGCTTTGAAAGTTACAAGACAACGAAACTTGCTACAAATTGTTAAGAGGAGCCTTTGAGACTGGAAGATCTCTCAGCAGAAACTTTGCTGCTCAGGACAGAGTGAGTAACGTAGGAAAACTATGGAAACTGAAAAACTGTTGAGTGACAGTACTCAACCAGCTGACCTTCAGAAATGCATATTAAACATTCTCAGATCAGCAGAAGCTGAGGGAAGGGCCAGGCCAAGCACAGCGCCCAGCTCCTGCCTAGATCCCAAGGGTCACACTGTACTCACCCCGTGCTCCCCCACCACACAAAAAACTCTCAAAAATATTCCAAGAGAATGAATTAATACTAGACACGACTTATGAGAAAGAGTAAAGGAAATACCTCAGATTGGTGGCACAACATGTTAAGTATTAAGTTGTAACTGTGAAAGTATAGAAGTCACAGGTAAAGCTTAGTATATTGTCAAGATAAAGAAGAGAACAACAATTCCAAGCAAACAGGAACAAACAAAAGAATATATGATGGCTTTTATACCAAGTAAAACAAACTTTAATTAAGAAAACTACCACAAGAAAAGTCATCAAATGCTGACTGTATGTTTAGTATGAAGTGACTGCAGCTACCTTACATTGTAAGACCTTGACTACCTGAGAGAAACCCAATCCAGCTCTCTACCCTGTCTCCCAGCATAGCGTCCACATGCAGACCACTGCAGTGCAAAATGGAGTTTGGCCAATAGACCCTGATGGCCTCCTAGCCAGGGATGTGCCTGAAGTCTTCAAAATTATCTTGAGATAAAGTATAAAGCACGATCTCAAATAAACAATCTAATTATATATGTAAAGAAAATAAGAAACAAAGAAACTAACTGAATGCTAAGTGAATAAGTTTAGGGCAGAAATAAATGAAATAGATACCAGAAACATGATGGAAGAGATTGGTAAAATGAAAGTTTGGGATAATAAACAAAATTTACAAACCTTAGTCAAATTAAAGAAAAAGAGGATTATCAGAAATGAAAAGTGAGACATTACAAAAATGAGAAAAATTAGTTCATATGAGACTGCTTTGAAAAAAAATCTGTGTCAGCAATTTTATTGATCTGCAACGTGAGGACAGATTCTTAGATACAACCTGCCAAGACTAAATTGTAACAAAGTAGTAATTTGGAGCAGAATGATCAGCCTGGAGATTTAACCATTGATGTAATTTGTCAGTTCTTGCCGGGCAGGGGTCTTTTCTAGATCATCTTTCATACACATTCATAGATACTGAGAGATTAGGAGATAAATTAAAATTCTAATGATTCACTTAGATGTTACTCTCCTGCACTTCCTTCTCTTTATGTGTTTTCACTTCCTTTCCACCACCCTTGCCACCATGTGAACAACAATCCGCGAAGATGTTGTTATTCATTCACTAACAGTATCTGCAGCTCATAGTCATAGCTCCTCAGTCCTGCAAAGCCTATCCTCAACAGGAAACGCTGTGCTTGGAGCTCATTGTTCTAAAATCTGGGTTTAAAGTGCCTGTTTTCAAGGACCCTGAAGAGAATTATACTTCCCGCCATCTGACTTGCATGTTCAAGTACAGTTCTGAATAAATTTGAACATTAGGGTGGCTGTGGGACTTACTAGTCTGTGTGACTCTGTGACCTTGACTAGAGCTCTGTTCCCGAGTCTCATTGACTGTGCAGATGGAGGTGAAAGACTTTTTCACTAGGTCAAGCTGTTTAATGTCCTAGTTCTTTCGTTAATGAGACATAAGTAAACCTATACTAACGGATACAGCACCATTCTAGAGCTGTGGATGTAGTTGTAAGCAAAGCAGCTGTAGGAACAGACTCATCCCCACCAGTTATTACCTCTTACAATAATGAGATAGGAGGGCACTGGGGCGAGAGAATACTCTCTGTTAATATCACCAAGACCCTTGTGCCTGCAGTGGCCTGAGCAAGAAGACAATTGTGAGCAGGGAGTGCTTTAAAACTTTGTGAGTGCAGAAGCAGTCAGTACTTGTAGTCCTGAGTGATAATAAGTGGAATGAGTTTGAACACGTAGATGAAATGATTTACGAAGACATTATGGAGTCCTTGATAAAGAATCCAGTACAGAAAGAAGAGTGGGAGCAGGTAGACTAGGTAGGAAGCTGTCACAGAGCTGAGTGTTACTGATGGAAATTGAAGGACACACCAAAATCAGAACATTTGGAGAAGGATCCAGTAGAATTCTCTGTGGCATTATGGAGGTGAGTTGAAGGGAGCATGGCAGTGGCAGGGGAAAGAGACTCCAGAGAATGTTGAAATAAATTTAGGCAAGAAGGAATGCCTTGATGATGCTTAGAAGACTTGAATAAGAAGTCAGGTCTCATCCTGAATTCCTGTGCTCATTTGGCCCTTGAGCTATGTGAAGGGGAGAACACTTTATCACACCTGTTTTCTTCTGTACATTGAGCTTTGTTTAAGATTCAGGCAAACTGTTGGTGCCTGCCCTTAATCCCCTGTTGATAAATTACCATTGCCATGTTTGTAGGTAATTAGCCTTCACCTTTGCACAGAGTGCTGCTGGTAGGCCTAAAGTGCCAGAGAGGTAGCTCCCTCTTGGGAAGACCTCAAGCAATTACTCACTGAAGTTGTACAAACACCCAGCTCCCTAAACCATCAGGTGAAAACACAGGCATCTAGCATCCCTGATGGGTTTGAATTAATTGTCTGAATGAATTAGTAACACTCATGATAGCAATGATTCCCCAATCCAGCATGTTTTGATTTTCCACTTTTTTTTTTTTAAATTCTCCAGGTTTAAATGATATTTTCTATTATGGGCTCCCAAATAAGCCTTAATCAGAGTCTATTTATAAGGATACCCAAACAATCACAGTTCATAACTATATAAAAATTTCACCAAGTAATTGATATTTTTCTCTTTTTAAAATTAATTTTAGGTTGGCACATAATAATACGTTCTGTATTGATTTTTATATGTTGGGATCATTACATTTTGTTGTTATTTGTTAAATATTTTCTGAAGCAAGAACCTAAGATTTTTACACTGTCAATGTGAACTGACATTTGTCATAGTTCAAAGATTCCACACATAATGTTTGCAGTTGGAGGCTGTTAGAAGAGGAAATTGGTACATTAATATAAATTGAAAGAAAACAAGAGCAAAGATTTATTTACTGACAAATCCTAAAGTGTTAGAAGAATCCATAACATAATTTGGATCAAGCAGAGAACAGTTGTATTACAAAGTTCCTTCTAGCTGGCATAGGAGTTAGTTTTGCTGAGAAACTTGGGTTAGAGATATTATCAGCCTGAGCTGGGAAGGAAAAGGAGCTTTCAAATAAGTGAGAGCCTCAATTAAGAAAATCTCAGCAAACTATCAGGTGACACAATACTAAGGGCACTCTTACAAAGTCACTAATGAAGCCCAAGAAGTAATCCAAATTGTTGATAGTCCCCTGTGGTGATATTGTGTTCCCCAAAATATTGTGCACCTTAATAAACTTATCTGGGATCAGAGAACAGAACAGCCATTAGATATAGAGCAGAAAATGGTGGCACACATGCCTTTAATCCTATCACTTGGAAGGCAGAGACCCATCTGATCTCTGTGAGTTTAAAGCCACACTGGAAACAGCCAGGCATGGTGACTCACGCCTTTAATCCCAGGAAGTGAGCCTTTAATCCCAGGAAGTGATGGCAGAAAGCAGAAAGGTATTTAAGGTATGAGGACAAGGAAGTAGAGCTGATTAAGCTTTTAGGCTTTGGAGCTGAGATCCATTCAGATGAGGATACAGAGGCTTCCAGTCTCAGGAAACAGGATCAGCTGAGGAACTGGCAAGGTGAGGGGGCTGTGGCTTATTCTGTTTCTCTGATCATTCAGCATTCACCCCCAATACCTGGCTCTGGGTTTGTTTTCATTAATAAGAACTTTTAAGATTCATGCTACAGTCCCCAAACTGATGAATTAAAGTAACTAGGTTTGAGCCCTGTCTTCCTTCCTCTTAAGAGACAGTCATGTTTTCAATTGTAGATGTAAGTTCACACTTAAAACAGATACTTTTGAAAAACAATGTCTTGGAAACTTTATGCTGCTGTGTTAAAATATCAATATGATTGAATTAGCCAAAATATTTACTTCGTAGAGATCTGGAGGCTGTATGCACAAGATCCAAGTGAAAGTAAATTCATTGTGGTATGAGGTCTCTTCTCTTGGTTTACAACTGATGAGCATTTAACACTACATCCTCATGTGGTAGAAAGAGTGAGTGATTCCAGTCTCTTTTTATAAAATAAACAAATGAACAAACCTAATCCTGAGGAGGCTCCACCCACATGAGCTCAGCTCAGCTCTCAAAGGTCTCACATCTACATAGTACACTGAGGTTAGGACTTCAACATATGAATCTAAGGGAGAAGGTTTAAAATTCATTTAATCATAGTGATTAAGTTTATAGGATTAAATCATTATTAAACTTCAACTTTAATAGAGCATTTCATCCAAGACTTGTACTTGAGACCAGAATGCTAGACCAGATGCAATAAAATTCTGATATGTCCTCCTTCAACATTTCAACAAGTAAATGACAACACACACACACACACACACACACACACACACACACACACACACACACGTCCTGAAAATGATGATGCCTTGAAACAGAGGGAACCAATGATCCTGCTACCAGGAAATAAGATAACATCTACATTACAGGTGTTCCCCTAGGGAGAAAAGAGAGCCATTTCTTTGAACCTACGAGGCTGAAAAGAGCATGAAAGAGCCTGTAATAAGACAACTGGAATGGTTCTGAGGCTTGAGACCCTAGAGCCAAAACAAAACAGGAGAAAACAAAATCCATCATTATCCTTAGAGATAGGCTCGTGAACTCATACTTACTAGGCCCTCAGGCTGAGGACAAATCAGTGTTTATGAAAATGCGTGTAAGTATTGTAAGTATATCTCCTCAGGTTCCCCATGACCTCAATCTGTCTCACTCTTCTTAGACCCTCTCACCAGCCAGCAGCATGACTTATGTCATGCATATGCCTTCTACACTACCTCCAGCACAGGACCTTAACAGGGTCTCCCATGAATCATTACCATAACCTTTTAACAGTTGGGCGTATATTCAAATAAAACCCTAAAGAACAAATAGGGTTATTACAGATCCATTTTCTTTTCATTTGGATAAATGTAATCCTGTACAGTGTTAGATTCTCTATAGAAGGTGTCTCATGTTCTTTTCAATAATCATTTATTTATACATCATTCTCTCATGCCTAAGAATGTTTCTATATCTAATCCCTAGAGTCTAATCTGATTTTTTTTTACATTCAAATAAACTATTTTTACACTAACATCGTAAATAATTTGATAAGAGAAAGGGCTATGTGGCTTTTGAAATATATCACTGAAATTCTGCATTCTTCTACCCAAATGTTGCTGAACACTATCTTAGAGTTTTATTGTTGTGAAGAGACACCATGATCTTATAAAGGGAAAACATTTAATTGAGGCTTACTTACAGGTTCACAGGTTTAGTCCATTATTATCATATAGGAAGCATGGTGGCCTGCAAGCAGATATGGTACTAGAGAGGTAGCAGAGAGTTCTATATACAGATTGGCAGTCAAAAGGAAGAGAAAGGGATCCTGGGCCTAGCTTGAGCATTTGAAACCTCAAAGCCCACCCCCAGTGACATGCTTCTTCCAACAAGCTCACATCTACTTCAACAAGGCCACAACTCCTAATGGTGTCACTGCCTATGTGTCTTTGGGAACCATTTTCATTCAAATTAGCACAAACTATTTCCAGGGGTGTTTATTCTTGAAATATCTGAAGATTCCCATTTTCCTGTTGTTTATAGACAATCCATAGGCCAAGGAGTCTGATGGAGAGTAGCTTGGGTCTACTCAGGGGAAACTAACAATACATCAGTATTTGAAGAATTGAATATCAAATATTTAAAACAAGATAATAGCAGCACCAAAAACAAAACAAAAAACCTCTAAAGCAGAAAGAACTGAAATTCTTCATTTGTATTTCAACATTCTCTTCTAACATACTTGGACTATAATGTTAGCTAGTAAAATTTAACATCCAGACACTTTTCTCAAGAGCATTTTGTCCTACTATTGTGTGCCTTTTCAGTAGTCAGTCTATAATAATCACTTGTGTCTATACCATACAGCGTGGTATACAACAGCTTATTGTTTATATAGCTCTTTAAATGCTAGCCTCCTTGGGAGATTACAACTCATTCAATTTGATGAAATACTGGCTTCTTTTTTTTTTCTGTATCAGCAAGTGTGTGGAAGTAATCATTATTATACTCTTCAGTGTAACTGACAGTATTGGGCACAATGCCCTCTTCATAATGAAATCTCATGTTGTTTGGATTAATGAATAAATGAACAAGTACTTGGTTAGTTGAATTAAAACAAAACACGTACTGGTGAAGAATTACTGTTGTTAGGATACATTGAACAATTTTTTATTGTCTAAGGTGTCCACATGACGTTTGTCCTCAGAAGTCCTTTTGGAAAACTACCATCTACTAAACTCCTTACTTCAACCAGCTTGTTTAAGCCTAAGGGACAAAGTGACTCATAATTCCTTTATTTATAAGAAAGGAAATCTGAGTTGTCTTAAACAAAAGAGGTTTTATGTAACAACTTGATTGCAGGTTAATACAGCAAGGATTGATCTCCTGGTTCCACATTACACATGCAAGCTCTTCAAGTATAGACCAATGAGATCTTCTTTCTAGGATACAAAATGACTATAGAAACAGAGAAAAAATAAAACACAAAAACACTCACATTCCAAAATAGTGCACCACAGAAGAGCATCACTAAAAGATTCAACAAGTCTTTGCAGATATGTGCTTGGACAACATATTCTAGGATGGGGAGATATAGATTTGCTTAAGTGAACCTAAATTACTTGTAATAGAAAAATATAAAATCAACGTGGAATCATACACACTGAGATTTCAAAATAAATTGATAGAAACATCCTTGTGTGTGTGTGTGTGTGTGTGTGTGTGTGTGTGTGTGAATGTGTTGGCTATTTGTATGTCAATATGACAAAAGCTAAAGTCATCTTCCATATGCTAAGGAGTGCCTAGTCATTTTTATCCCTAGAGTATACTGAATGAGGACAAGAAGTGGAAAAGAAAAGAGAATTACCTTTCCAATAGTAATGACAGGAAATGATGAAGGCATACTTATATCAATAAAAATATTACAGTAACAAAACATTAGAGGGAGTGATGATCATCATTAAATTCTACATATATATATATATATATATAATATTTTGATAAACCATAGCAGTTTTGCTCATCATATGAAATAGATTGATTATTTCAGGTTATTCACTCAATGTAAGCTAAACTGAGCCAGGAGTGGTAGCTTTAGCCTGTAATCTCAACAGGTGGGAAGCTGAGACAGGCAAAATGCTATAAGTTTGAGCCTCGTCTGAGATAAATTGACTCAGAGAGCAGAATGAGGAAGTGACCAAGCCATGCAGGTTGAATAAGTTAAAGAACCTACTCCAAACTGAAGCATGTAGCACACCAAGTGTAAGAGGATCCTGGGATAAACCTAATGGCAAAATAGCTCATCACTGTTTAACATAGAAAAATAGCTAAATTTAAATTGAAAGTTGAAAATCACAATCACTGTGTACGTATATTTACAACTTTGATATAATTAAAATATTCAGCAGAGTCCAGCAATACTCTAGAGAATTCCATCGATTGTAAGGTTGGATGACTCATGGAGATCACCCACAGTAGCAGACGAAATTAAGGGGCAAATATACAGGGTTTGAGTTGCCATTAATTACAAGCTAGCCTTAGGTCAGAAGATGAGAAAGAAGTTCTAAGCAGGGATTGGTCAGAATATGTGAATCAGGTGAGTTGGGAAACTCTCTGTAGCAGTAGGTTTGGATCATGTGGGTCCATGTCGTCTATCAAACTACATGGCAATTCGTCTTGCACTTCTAGCTAGAAAGATATATTTATGCATGAGTAGATGCCAAGAAGTTTTAAGTTTAAATAGATTGCCAGGGAAATTGTGGGTTTTAGATTATGTCTGCTTAGCAAGTCATAGTGGAATTTTGTGGTTTGCCTTCATTTCTTATGTAGCCCTCAGACCACAGACTGCCCTTTTATGTTACCTTTTGCACAGCATTTAGGCAAGGCATTTTATGCTCCTCATAAATATTTTACAACTCTGTACTCTCAAGGTAAACTACTATGCCCTTTATCACATGTTCCTAGGGACTATTTTGTGTTGTTGAAGACTTGCCTTTCCCTGTTGGTCTTCACTTCAAGTTCTCCATCTGAATCACAGTGGACCATTGTGTACTTTCTAAATAAATTCTCCTGGAAGATAATTTATTGTAAGGTTTTTAGATTTTCAAATGTTGGGTAATTTTCTAAATACATCCTTTTTAAATTGAGGTATTCATATTTAGGGATGCTATACTAGTTAGGTTGTTTAGGGAAAGCCAACTAATTTTATTACTTTTATAAAATGCTTATTTTATTGTGTAAATTTAACCATAGCTTTGTTTTCTGTTGGACTCTAATAAAACTTGCCTGAAGATCAGAGGATAGAACCCACCACAGAGTTAAACATAGAGGTCAGGCAGTTTTGGCACACACCTTTAACCCTAGTATTTGGGAAGCACACACACCATTAATCTCAGCACTAACAAGGTTGAGATAGAAAGTGAAATGGCTGAGGGCAGAGAAAGGCATATAAGGCGTGACAAGACGGAAACTAGAGTCCTTTCGGCTGAGGACCCAGAGGCATTCAGTCAGAGGATTCCTGGAGTTAGTGAGGTGAGAAGTGGTTGTGTTCCTTTGTCTCTCTGATCTTTCAGCATTTACCCCAATATCTGGCTCCGGGTTTTTATTATAAGACCATTTAGGATTTGTGCAACATGGACTTGAAAATAATATTGTATAAAAACAAATACCGTTGACTGCTCCCATAAATATGTTTCACAGATGTGACATATTGTATTAGACATTATTAGAAAGAGTTTAGTTTACATAAAATCAGAATACCACTCATGTTTTTGTAGCATGTAATAGAGAAAAACAATGGAAAATATTTTCTTGACATTTTTGTTAGTTGATATAATATAATCCTGTTGTGTTTTTCATAACCTGCATTTCTGGTTTCTTCAACAGTCATATCTTTGTGAAATGCCAGGAGGGAGTTTTGATTATATTAAAACACCAGAGTTACTGCTGGTAATATTTGCCATGTTCTTATCTGATGTTGGAACATGATAAGTGATTCTTGTGAAATTTATGTTACTACATTATGGGGTGCCAGTCAAACTTACACTTCATATTTGTTTTAAGCAATTTAAATCATAAATATTTAAAATAAAATTGATAGCTTATTTTTTGTCCATCATTGAAACTCTTACATTTTTCTATTTTTTTGTGTGATAATTTAAGCTGTGGCAAAGCATGTGAAATTAGAAGGTATTATAATCAATACATAATTTAATGAGATTCTTTGTAATAATTGACACAAGTCGACAATCCACTTTGTTTTGTTCTCCTCTTAAAGGCAAATTAGTCACCAGCTGTAGCTATACCCAGATCTTTAGTAGAAAACGAAACATTAAGCATTGGATCAGCTCTGCAATATATATATATATATATATATATATATATATATATATATATATATATTCTAGAAATTCACCAAGGCTTCCATTCAGCAGTTCATGGCAAAGTCTCTATACAGCTGGCCTAGGTTTTCAAAGATGTTATTCTGATTGTTTTGAGGCAGATCCAGGTATTTTTAGGCTGTGTACTGTGCCTGTAATCAACAGGCACTTATTGTGGCTCCAAGAGAATGTTTTATGCCTGGTAGCACACAAGAACCACTGAATCTCTGTGTATGTGCACAGGCCTTTCAGATTTCTCTTGCATATTCCACCAGAGAATATGCTTAAGCATCCCCACTGTGGAACTTTGAGTTGCTGAGAAACTGTAACTGTCTTAGTTTATTTACTCTCATTGTAATAAAATAGCCCAACAAAAGCAGCTTGAGGAAAGGGGTTTTAGTTCTGCATCAGACTGTAGTGAATCATAATAGGGAAGTTATAGAGACAGACGCCCGAGGAACTTGATCTCATTAGCTCTTCACTCAGGAACATAGCAGTGGGTGCATGCCTGCCAGTGCTCAGCTTACCCCTCTGTTACATTCAGTTCAGGATTCCAGGATCCCCCTGCTGGAATAGTCAAGATGGGTTTTTCCACATCAACCAATGCAATCAAGACAGGACCTCACATACACTCTCAGAGGCTAATCTTAATCTACACAGTATCTCACAGGTATGGTGGGAAGCCTGCCTTCAAGGTATCCAGGCATGGAGCTGACAATTATGAAGGAAATTCCTAGAAAATAAAGATTAATAAATGCACCCTATATTGAATTTTCTGCAAGGCTGATTAACTTATTAGGCTTCCATGAATGTGTAGAAGTTAGGCCATTACAGGTAAACAGCCTAGTTGGGTTATCTGTAAGCCTATGCATAGCTATTCATAGCTACCTTGATCAACTCTGTTTTTGAACTAACATCTTTATAACTATTAGGTAGGTTTTTTTTTTTTTGGTTTTTTTTTTTGTTTTTGTTTTTGTTTTTTGTTTTTTTGTTTTTTTTTTTTTTGAGCTGAGGATCGAACCCAGGGCCTTGCGCTTGCTAGGCAAGCACTCTACCACTGAGCTAAATCCCCAACCCGGTAAATATTTTGAAATACACAAACAGATATGTTTCTACCAACTAAAGTGCTAAGAATATCATCAGATAATATCAGAGACCTATATCTGAGATTTCTATATTTTTTTGTAAACTGCTTCACTGATATTACCAGTAGTGTATTTGTAAAATATTTGTGATTTACTCTGTTACTATACAAACTTCATGGAGCTGCTATCAAGGTGGAACATGGAATTTCCGTGGAATTATGGCATACTCAAATCTATGTTCTGGCCATAGTCACTCATACCTTTCTTTATGACACAATTAATACTAATTATCATAATAATTAACTGGGATATTCGTGCATTAAAAGCAATGTGTTGTTTCTCAGAGTGATGAAAAACCCTGGTGACATAATATTGAAGGAAAATGAAAAGATATTTATTCCATCTAAAATATTGCCTATCCATTTCTTCCCAGAGTATTTGAAAAGATGGGAGAAATAGCCCTGTGGAGGGAAAATGTAAAACTGATAATTCTACTTAGAAAGAGTGAATGATTGAGGGAACTTCTGATCCAAGGGTAAAGAAAAGACTGATATTGGTGAAATTACTAAGGCCACTCCATGTAGTTAAAAGGGAGGTTTATTTTGTAGGGTAACTTACAAGTGAAGGGATAGGTAACAGGGTCTGGGAAAGGTGTAGCACAGTCCAGCAGTATTCTCTGGAGAACTCTGCTCGGTCTCCCTCCAGCGTCCAGGGTCCAGGAATCAAGTGAGCCAGCGCATCCACATCTGGGGTCTTCAGGGCCCTCTCTTGGCCCCGCCTTGTAATGGTGACAGTTACTGAAGCCTCAATGGGGGTTGGAACTTCCAGATCAAAGCTGGAATGGCTACCCACTACAGACTGAGTCTTAGGAATAGTAATGATGTCAGTGAGATACTCACAGTTCCTTCTGAAGGGTAGCAGGAGGGAATAGTGATTTCAAATATATGGCATGAACCAGAGATATTTCCCTTTTTCTAAGCCCTGGCAAAGTAAGTGTGCTTTCAAATGGGTTTTGGAAACTGCTGGCCATTAGGGGATGTAGTCTTAGTCGGCATAAGTGACTGATGCAAAGTAAATATTTTATTCTTCTTTAAAAATGAAACAATTCCCTGAAAGAGAATTTAAATTGTACTTGCAAGTGGAGAGAACCCTATCTTGACATGGGCATAGATTCTGCACCACACAGGTGTCACTAATATGAACTGTGTTCCTTGATGAAAATCTACCAAAGGGAACCACACGTTTCATAGAATATGATATGCATAACAAAACAATACTTCAGCCTCAATATAGTTATGGCATAGCTGTGAGACTTGCCTTCTTTTATCTGACTGTCACAGCTTGCATACTGTCAGCTCTTAATGCAGCCAAGGAGGATTTCATTAGCACTTCTGGCTGCTTTACCAGACCCTGCAATTACTTCTAACATTTAGTGAATACTCCTTGGAGACTGTTTCTGGAAACAATGTCTAGGTTGCCCTGGTTAAAAAATTAAGAGGAGTGGCTGGCGAGTCCAGATCCTTCAGCTCCTATGGGCTGAACTGGAATCTTCTGAGAGCAAGGTATTATGAATTTCAAGTACAGTGGACTCCATAGGGGTCTCTCTCTCTTCTCTCCTTCTCTCCCAACCTCTCTCCCACCTTCTCTCCCTCCTTTCTCTCTCCTGACAGGGCCTCACTACGTGGTCCAGGTTGACCGAAAACTCACTATGGAGTTCAGACTTTTCTGCAACTCACTATAATCCTCCTGCTTCAGCCTCACGAGTACTGAGTGTGCATTTCGTACCCATTTCTTTCTTTTTTTTCTTTTTAAACAACTCTTTCTAATATGCCTGAAGTTTAAAAACAGATCTTATATTTTTCATTGGTTGAATGTGAAAGGCTATTTACCACATGTAAATATATAAATTTGAGAAAAGTTGAGCATTACTAAGGAATAACAAAAATACTGGCCAACAACCAACCTGAGACTACCTTTGCAGCTTGCAGAGCTAGTGGAATTTTAAAATTACAAAATCTAAATCTACATATTTTGATACCTATAGTCTGTTAGCATTTCTTGAGTTCTAGTATAATGAGATCTCAAATATCTTAACCAAATTCCAGATATCTCTCTCAGAGTTCATAGATGCCTTGGGTTGTAGTCTTGGAGTTACCTGACTACTCTCTCAGTAGTCCTGCCTGGGAGTGGTCCCCACATTGAGCTCTGCTCTTGATTTGACCTTTGCCCTTTTCTTTCTTCCGAATTCAATCCTCAGCTTCCCAGCTGTCCTCTCACTGTGAAAGTATTCTGATTCTCAAATCCTAACATATTTCCTTCTGACCTTTGCATTAGTTTTCCCAAATGACACAGAAGGTTGACCGCTCCCTGCCCCCCAACTACATAGCATCAAGCAATGTTGTACTCTGTTGCAGTTCTGGAAGCTAGAAGCCTGAAACAGAACCCATCAGGCTATGACTCCTTCTACAGTCCCAGAAGAGTCCTTTCTTCAGTTTCCAGCTGCTAAGAATCCTTTAGCCTACAGCTCCCTCAAAACATCCCCTGCTGGGTTCCCCAGGGCTATCCTTCTCCTACACTTCACTTCCACTGTCTTTCTCCTTCCTGCTTTGACTTTCTTCCGCTGTGTGGACAGCATCCACACAGGGCTAGTTTCCATTCTCACTTGAACATGTTTGTATTTTAAAAGACCTCATTTTCAAATTTGTCACATTCACAAGTTGGACCGGTTCAGGTATCAATATACCTTCTTACAGAATGCCACTTTGTCTACCCCAGTACTTTACAGGTTCAGTGTTGCCCCATTCTCCCTGTCGCCTGCAGCTTAGATTTCTGATTAAATGGCCTCCACATCATTACTGCTGTCCTCCTACCTACTGCAAGCTGGCTTGGGGACCTGCTGCCATTCCAATTATTTCTGTTTCAGAGTCCATTGAAGTTTCAGCTGAAAAATCTGAAGGACACGTGTTATAGCGCTTGTCTCACCTGTTATTGGTCCTGTCCTCCGGAGTACTGGGAACTTTCTTCTTGTCCGTTTCTATTTGAACTGACCTAAGACAACTAACTCAGTTATGTTTGAAATTTAGTTTCATTTTAGTTAACCACTAGAACTATGAAAGGAGTTATGATGAAAGAAAATAGATAAAACATTGCCAAGCATAAGCATCATTTTAGTTATACTTTCTAAACAATTTTGCAAAGTCATTATGGTTATCTACAAGATACTTAAGTACTTACTAACTGAATGGACTATTTTTTTTTGTTTTTTAATTTTTTTTTAATATTTTTATTTTATAATTAATTTAGTTTTACATATCAGCCATGGATTCCCCTGCCCTCCCCCCCCCAGCACTCACCCCCCCAATCTGCTCCCCATTCCCACCTCCTCCAAGGCAATGTCTCCCCTGGGGAGTCAGCCCAGCCTGGTAGGCCCAGCTGAGGCAAGTCCAGTCCCCTCCTCTCCCTGCACCTAGGCTGAGCAAAGTGTCCCTGCATAGGCCCTAGGTTCCAAAAAGCCAGCTCATGCACCAAGGACAGGTCCAGGTCCCACTGCCTGGGGGCCTCCCAAACAGTTCAAGCTAATCAACTGTCTCACTTAACCAGAGGCCCTAGTCCAGTTCCATGGGGGCTCCTCAGCCACTGGTTCACAGTTCATGTGTTTCCATGAGTTTGGCTATTTGTCCCTGTGCTTTTTCCAATCATGGTCTCACTATCTCTTGCCCATATAATACTCACCACAGGAAAGATCCACCAAGATGAAGTTTCAGTTCTGAATGGATTATTACAAGATTCATCTCTGGAGGAAGTAGGCTCCCAGATTCTTGCCTTTGAAATGTGTATCTTATCTGTGCTTCCCGGGTGCCATGAAGTGACACAATAATTTTATCTAGTCCCAAAATAGGAACTGTGGTTTAATTATTTTGGGGCAGGACACAAGCATTTCTAGAAGTTTGCAGATGATGTGCCCTGTGATTTATAAACATTGACCTATGGCATTGCTCTCATGTATCTACTCTATTACATACTTTATTATCTGAAACCATGTTCTTTTACTAGATTGTACATTGTTCACTGTCTGTTAGGATGCAAACTCCTTGAAAGTTTACTTGCCAATGCACCCATGTCATAGTCTGTCAGAGTTGCTAGAATAGGTACCACAGATAGGCTAGCTTAAATAAGAAACATTCAGTTTTTTTCTATGTTGAAAAGCTGCATAATCCATCATCAAGTTGGTAGCCAATTTGGTTCCTAATGATGGATCACTTTCTGCTTTGTAAATGACTGCCTTTTTGGTATATCTAAACACTGACAAAAAGCTACTACTTCTAGGCTTTCCTCATAATGGCACCAATCACATTGTATGGACTCCACCTTGGGGACTTAATTGCCTCCCAGTGACCTGATCTCCAAGTATGATTATACTGTCATACTGGGAATTGGGCTATCAACACATGAATTTTGGAGGACAAAAATAATCAATAACATGTATCTATATCTGGTATATAATAGGCACTCACTAAATTTTTCATAGAAGACTAAGTAATATGTAGTATCTATTTTATGCCAACATTATGTTAATTTTTTCTGTATGTATAAATTTATTTTCTCACAAAATCTTGAGTCTATTTTCAATTTTGTTCATTTTCTTTCCTGTTTAAGTTGGTGTCTTAGTTAGGGTTTCTATTGTTGTAAAGAGACACCATGACCACAGCAACTCTTGTAAAGGAAATTTATAAGAGAGCTGGCTTACAGTTTCAGAGGTTTAATCCATTATCATCATCTTGGGAAACATGGCTGCATGTAGGCAGACACGGTGCTAGAGAAGGAGCAGAGAGTTCTACATCTTGATCTGAAGGCAGCAAAAAGACACAGTGAACCACATTAGGCCTGGATTTGAGCTTCTAAGACCTCAAAGACCACCCCCAGTGACATGCCTTCTCCAACAATACCACACCTACTCAGAAAAGGCCACACTTCCAAATAGTGCCAGTTCCTATTATCCCATGAGGATATTTTCATTCAAACTACCACAGTAGGTATACTAAAGCAGTTTACTGAAAGTCATCTTGCAAAATACAGCATGAATTAAAGAGTAGGTATATCTAAATTCATAGTCCATGGTTTGACTAATGTATTCTATGTATGATTCCTGTCATGGTATTTATTATTATAGTTGTTGAAATAATTCTTTTTTTTTTGATGATATATTAATCTGCATGAAGAAGGCTGAATTCAGAAAACATATATCTTCCACCAGAATGTATTTGTCTCTTCATATCATTCAACATATTTAGAATTCTTCTAACTATGAGTATTATTAATACTGCTTTTATCACGCATTGCTTGGTGCTTACCAACACATAGCAGGACAAGCCATATGACTTTGTCCTCTCAGTAATTTAGTATATAATTTCCATCCACAAATATTTTTTGTATTGTATAATAATAATTAATTAATTCCTTCAAATACCCCATGAGGAAAATGAATATTCATTATCTCCATTTTATAGATGCATAAAGTTAGACAGAGACTAATTAAATACATTCTTCAAGGGTAGATAGTGAGTTGATTGGGAGATCAAGGTTGCCACTGGATATTCTGGACCCCAGATTCAATAAGAATTGAATGATACCTTGTTGACTTCACTGTATAAAATTGAACTTAGTTATTTAAGCTTTCATGATATGCTCCATATTAGCTTTGGGCACTGCCCAAAAGAATTCACAGTAAATTGATATTCAGCCCTTAGATATGTATTCTGCTTGTGTTTGTTGGCTTCTGTGGGACCTGCAGAAATGAAGCTGAAGTAAGAGTATAGTCCATATAATTACAACTTTCCATAGAGTTCTGGTAAGTTTTTTAAGTTTGTAATTTTTTTTTTTTGTTTTGGCTGTATAGTTTAAGCTTTTTATTAATGTAACTCTCATTTAGAAGTAAGACCTAGGCTGGGCAGCGGTGGCACATGCCTTTAATCCCAGCACTCGGGAGGCAGAGCCAGGCAGATCCCTGTGAGTTTGAGGCCTGTGTGGTCTACACAGAGATCCAAACTTCATGGAGAAACATTATGCTGCTGTGTTGTTTGTGTGTCCTCATCTTCCTGGGGAAAATCCCAATCATAGACCGCTGGGTTGTTATTTGTTATCAATTATTCATATAAAAAATACCACTTGTGCTAAAGTGAAGAAAAGTTTGTTATCTTATAGTTTTGCAGGCTTTAGTTTTAATGAGATTGAAGTCAAAACATGAATAGTCATATGCGCCTTGTGGAGGTTCTGGGTGGGGGGAATCGCCTGCTCACATCTGTATGTGTGTCTCCGCATGTGTTTTTATTTACTCTGCAGTATGTATGCTGATAAAGTATTGAGATTTAGTTTACATTTCTCTCACAGTTAAAAATAGTGAACATTCTATAGTGGCTTTGGCTTATGGTTTGTTCAGTTAGTAAAATGTCCATGTCATTTGCCAATATCAAATTGGATAGTGTAAGACGTTTACCACTGGGTTCTGATACTTTGTTTTTAAAATGTTTTAGAGAACATTTCCTTATCAGCTACGTGGATTATATTTTCTTTTAATTTGCAGGCTTTTTATCCCTTCCCATGGTCTCACACTGAGCGAAAGTTATTTATTTTCATGAGCCATATGGCTTTTGATTTAGTAAAGTATCCACACTGTTTCTTAGAGCTCTTGAATATTTCTGGGAATCTATTAAGGGAATTACAGTATAATTGGCAAATCATATTCATAAATTTTTATGCTCAGATAACTAGGATCCCACATAGCCGCTTTCCTCTTGGGCATTGTTACATGCAGAATGAAATACTGCTAGAAATTTCTGCAACTCTCTTGCTACATATTTGAGTTACCACATAATTTCTCTTTATAAAACAAAAAACATGACACTTGAGTAAAATTTCTTGTAACACATGAAAGAAAATTTTAGTAGCAGTTTGTTAGAGTTGATCTGTTTACTGGAAATTATAGACCTAATTTTCTTTGTCCTTGTCAATCAAAAAATTATTTATAAGCTACTTTTAAAAGCCAAAATGAATTCTGTGATATGTGCCTTCAAAAAGTATCTGCTATGTGTTAAAACATCAAAGAATTTCTTTTTATTCGAGTGTATTCTTGTTTAATTCTTTCCATATGTATTTCAATGATGTATAGCAGGAAATATGAACAATAAAGTGAATAATATGATTTTGTTTTTCTGTGACTGCCTTCTTAAAGTTCATCACTGTAATATGTTTTCTCTCTCCCCCCTTTTTTCCCTCCCCTCTAACAAACACACAGACACACACGCACACTTTCTTTCTCACACATTCGCAAATGTATTGGAGATTATATACCTAAATTAAATAGTTCTAATTATCTAAATGAAGAAACTGAAAAAATCATTTTTCTTCTTCTTAAAAAACTCAGAAAACATCTTCCGGGGAAATTCTGTGACAGATATAGTGAGAAAAAATGTGCTGTGGCTTTATAACCCACCCAGTAATGATATTTCATTTGAATCTCTCTTCCACTGACAGCTGAGAGCAGAATATTAATGTCCAGTGTAGACAGGCATTTATCCCAATGCAATCTTACTATGTACTTGTAAGTCCAGTATATATCTTTCCCAGCTAAAAGTTTGCTTATTATGATTGAAACTTGCTTTACTCTCTGTCTGTATATTCCTGTTTCATTTTCTGATTCATTCTTTTTCATGACACAATGTAAAAGGTGAATGTCCTATGTTTGTGTTGTATTGCATTTTATATACCTGTTTACTTAAGTGTTTTTCTTAAGATAAAATTTATTTCACAGAAATAATTCTGGAAGTAACATATTACATAAATAACATGTTCTAGAAGAAGAATATGAAGTATGAAATTGGAAGTTGTAAGGAAATACTCAAGAAAAGAAATAACATGGGAAGAGCCTGCATTGGGTGATTTCATTCTTGTGCTGAAGTTATTAAAATCTTACAACTAAAAATATGTTTTTGAGAATGTTTTCCTTAATACAAATTAAAAAGATTGACAGAGTCCAGTATGAACACTGGTAATATTTAATGGAAATTCTCATATCTTACCTTCCCATTTAATCCAATTACTTTTTTTCTGAATTTTATCAATCTTTTGCACTTTACACACCTTCTTGATATTTATGCAGTTTTTATAAAGTCAATAATTATAAATAATTAGAATGTTTAAATATTAAAAGCATTAAAATTAAGAAAAAAACCTAGAGCTATTCTGAAGGGACAGTCTATTTTTCCATCATGATGAGTGAAGACAAACTCCAATTAATTGACATTTCTGCATTTGAACCAACTTTCATTTTAGCATTTAGGATGGAATAAACAGATGTATATTATTTTGGTTCCAGGAATTCCATTTACCCAAATTATGTATCTCTTCCCAAACCAGAATCTTACATATTAAATAAAAAGAACATGAGGTAATTTTTAAATGTTTAGTAATTCCATTTTAAATACATTTTTCTCCTCTCAAATTTTTTTACAATAAATTATTTTCCATAATTTCCTTAAGTCTTCAGCAAAAGTGTAGAAATATGCTTAAATTTTAATATTTCTAAGAAGATTCATGATTAATTCAATACCATTTAATTTACAAAGGAAGAAATGATTATTATAAAGTACACTGGAATATTCTCTGAATTAAACTTAATACTTAAAACACCCACTGTTGCCAATAGTCAGGTCATCTAGATGAAAACTAAACAGAGAACTATGTACGGAATGTTTTACCAAAACACAAAACAATCTTCTCAACACTTCATGGAACTTTCACCAAGATTGACCACATACGCAGACACAAAGCAGATCTCAGCAGATATAAGAAATTTGAAATAATTCCCTATATCCTATCTTACTGTCACAGGTTAAAACTGGATATAAACAACAACTGAAAGCTTACAAACTCGTGGAAACTGAATAACTTATTACTGAATGAAAAGTAGGTCAAGATAGAAATTAAGAAAAAAATAAAGATGTTCTAGATTTGAATGATAATGAATATATCATACCCAAACTTATGGGACACAATGAAGGCAGTTCTAAGAGGCAAGTTCATAGTACTAAGTGTGTACATTAAAAAAAAATGGTGGATAGCGAGAGCTCGTACTACTAACTTGACAGCACATCTAAAAGCTCTAAAGCAAAATGACAAAATCACATTCAAAAGAAGTTGATGGCAAGAAATAACACTCAGGGCAGAAATTAATAAATAGAAATAACAAAAAAATTCAAAGAATCAATGAAACAAAGAGATGGTTCTTGGAGAAAATCAATAAGACTGACCAACCCTTATTCAAGTTAACTAAAAGGCAGAGAGAGAGAGAGAGCGAGAAAGAGAGAGGAACCATACTAACAAGATTAGAAATAAAAAGGGGAACATAACAACAGACACTGAGGAAATCCAGAGACTTGTAAGGATATACTTTAAAAATATGTACTTCAGCAAGGCAGAGAATCTAAAAGAAATAATTATCTCAATATATATCATATACCAAAATTAAATCAAGATCAAATAAAGCAAATTAAAGAGACCTATAAACCCTAGTGAATTAGAAGTACTAATTAAAAGTCTCCCAACTCACAAAAAGCCCAGGGCCAGATGGTTTTAGCCTAGAACTCTACTAGACTTTCAAAGAAGAGTTAATTACAATGCTTCTCAAATTATTCCACAAAATAGAAACAGAAGGAACATTACCCAATTCATTTTATGAGGCCACAGCTTCTGTGATACCCAAACCACATAAAGAGCCAAGAAAGAAAGAGAATTACAGACCAATTTCCCTTATGAACATAGATGCAAAAATACACAATAAAATACTTGCAAATCAAAGTGGAATTCCATAAGATTTCTATTTATCAGACAAACAATGTTATGATAAAGACAGGTCATTCTGTCTGATGGGAGAACAAAATATTGATATGTTGCAGTGTGCTGGTCTTCAGTGAAAACTATGAGTCTACTAGTGTGTTAAAAGCACTTTATGTCTGGTCTCAGGAGACAGCTTAGTTGGTAAAGTACTCTTTACAAGCACAAGGGCTTGATTTTTCAGGACCAGCACTCACATGAAAAGACAGATGAGGGAGACCCCTCTAATCCCAGTGTATCCTTGTGGTATCATGTGAGCTGTTGAGATCCTTAAGACTGGATGTGTGTGTGTCCATCCCGGAATTTTGTAAGTTTTCGGCCACCATTTCTTCAAATGTAATTTCTGCTCATTTTTTCTTTTCTATCTATGAATCCAGATGTGTGTACTAATCCACTTGTGTTAGCCCTTGCTTCTTTGGACATTCTATTTGCTGATCAGAACACATTCTTCCAGTCCCTGATTATCACTCACACCCCACAGTATAAACACATGGTGTCTGTAACACTGTAGGACCCATTATAGAAGTGCTATAATATTTTAATTGTCATATTAGGCTTTCTGCTCCCATAGAAAGCTAATGATTTAGTTACCAATGACAAAGTATTTTTCTACCATCATGTATCAGTTAGAAAATATTTGAGTTTTTATTGTGTTTAGAATGTTTGAATTTGAAAGCTTTTGTTTCATAAATGGTCTTAAACACATGTCTGCCATGCTGTATTAGATATGTAAGTAGTACACCATGTTCAGCACTGGCAACGATAACATCAAAACATTGATCAACCCTGAAAAAATGTTGATGATGGTACTCATTCCGCAGCATCATATACTCTAACAAGATACAATTCCTTTAGTGAAAATAAGCATACCCATCTCACTAGTATACAAATTTGGTTTCCTCTACAATTGATAGTAAATTATATGTATAGCAAATTGTTTTAAAATATTTGAAAGTACTTAAAATGTTTTATTATCAGTAAATATTTGGTTTATATAACCTATTTTATGCACCTTTGTACCCACAATCATATGAAAATTTTCAGGTTAATGAGATGATGAGTGGCCCGGTGGTGGTGGGGCACACCTTTAATCCCAGCACTCGAGAGGCAGAGGCAGGCAGATCTCTGTGAGTTTGAGGCCAGCCTGGGCTACAGAGTGAGTTCCAAGAAAGGCTCCAAACGTAGAGAAGCCCTGTCTCAAAAAAACAAAAGAGAAAGTGAATGAGAGAGAGAGAGAGAGAGAGAGAGAGAGAGAGAGAGAGAGAGAGAGAGAGAATGACGAAGATGAGTGGAAAGATTTTGAGAAGACCTAATCTAGAGGGACAGCAAGGTGCTATGATCTTTTCTGTTCTCAGGGTATGGAGAGTAGGCTTGTCCACTGTGGAGCCCTTTGAAAAGCTTCAATGTAAGAGTCTCATATACTCTTCACTTTACTTCCTAAAGAAGAGGCTGTGAGCTGTGTGGCTTCTGTCTTATGTACAGTCAAGGAGAAGTAAGCCAAGTACAAGCATGCCTCTTCTCTTTTCTTTCTTTTTTTAAAATCTTCTCCTTCATTTCACCATCATCCCCCTTCCTTTCTTTCCCCTCCCTCTTTTCCTTCCTTCATTCCCATACTCCCTATCTCTTTCCTTTCAGGCAGACATTGTGCTGGAGAGGCAGCTGAGAGTTCTACATCCAGATCAGCAGGAAGCAGGAAGAGTGACACTGGGCCTGGCTTGGGCTTCTGAATCCCCAAAGTCCAGCCCCAGTGACACACTTCCTTCAACAATGGCACATCTCCTAATAGTGCCATTCCCTATGAGCTTATGGGGGCCATTTTCATTCCAACCACCACAGACACGTTTCAGTAATCTCCAGGTTTGTAATCTATATATTTTCACTATAATCATCATCATCATCATCATCATCATCATCATCATCATCATTATCATCATCATTTTCACCTCTACTGTGATTATGACCCTCTCCATGCTTTCAGTAAAGTTCATCTCTTTGAGCTTAATAGCCTACCCTTACTAAAAGCTCTCATGTTAATGTTCTTAGAAGAAAAGAATACACATAATTCCCAAATATGATAGAAACATTTGCTTCGAGACATAAATTGTAGTACTTGCAGCTAGGAGTGCTTAGGGCATAGACACCCAGTGAAATCTGTTTTTAAGAAAAAAAACTTTAAGATGAAATGAGAGATTAATACCAACTGTTGAAACCTCTTAAGTTTTTCTTCCTGTCACTGATGAGTCACAGATAGAGGCCTGATGAAAATAAACACTTTTGGGAACAACTGCAATGTAATATGAAGAGAATATCTTGGGGAAGAGTTGGAAGATTTAGAAATGCTCCTAAAGACATTGTGGTGGTTTAAATAAGACTAGCCCCGTAGAGACATTATTTTAATGCTTGATCCCACTTATTGGAACTGCTCGGGAAAGATTAAAAGGCCTTTGTGGAGTTGACACGGCCTTGTTGGAGGAGTTGTGTCACTGGAGATGGGCTTTGAAGTTTCAAAAGTCCACATTAGTCAAGCCCAGTCTCTCTGTCCCCCTCTCTAAATACTATATCTATATCTATATCTATATCTATATCTATATCTATATCTATATCTATATCTATATCTATCTATCTATCTATCTATCTATCTATCTATCTATGTACACATATATATTCTATCATATATATAGAATATATATTCTATCTGTCTAGCTATTTTTTATCTTTCTAGCTATCTCTGCCTACTGCCTGCACGTCATGATGTAAAGATCTTAGCTAGTTCTCCAGCAAGAGGCCTGTCTGCTTTCCACCATAATGATCATGTGCTAACCCTCTAAAACTATAAGCAAACCCCCAACTAAATTTTTTCTTTTAGAAGAATTGTCTTGGTCATGGTGTCTTTCCACAGCAATGGAACAGCAACTAAGGTAGACATTATATCTTAGAAATCAACCTTCCACCATGTGGCAATTCAACTGTAGAATGGACACAAGGAGGAAGAGGAAGAGTTCCTGCCATGTAATTAGACCAAGAGCATGGAACTCTGGCTGCTTTGCCTGACTGAATGACTTTCTTATTTTTGGTGATAAGAAATGTCCAGAGACACATATAAGTGCATCTTGGGAGCTTCAGTGAAGTTGCATCAACCAGGAAACTGTCCAGGGTAAGTGCACTATATGTTTTAGAGTTTGGAATTGGCTTTATCCACAGGCTAGTACTATCTTACTACTAACATATATATATATATATATACATATATATATGTGTGTGTGTGTGTGTGTGTGTGTGTGTGTGTGTGTGTGTGTGTTCTTATCCTGGATAAAATCATGTAGTCATGATAAGGAAGAATTTTTTTCTGACTTCTTAAGGGACCCAGGTCACTTGGATCAGGAAGAATTTGCTAATATTTTATAAGATACTTATTTTGAAAAAAGGATTCTGCATTTAATTGAAAGGAGAAGAAACTAATTTCATATAGAAAAGTCACAGTGCAGGCTCTGGAATGATTGCTCAGTAGTTAAGGTACCTGCTTTGAATCTTAAGCACTCATGTAAAGTGCGGCATGTCAGAGTTGTCTGTAAGGAGCCAGGTGCACACTTAGGGGTCTCTGGCTACAATTCTCACTGAGGAGTTTCAGATTCAGTGAGAGTCCTGTCTCACAACATGAAATGGAGAGGTGACAGAGGAAGACACGCACTGTCAGTCCCTGGGCTGTGCTCGCACCTCCACAGACACAGTGGAGTGTAGCTGCACACATGCACATGTCACAGTCACCCCTCGCATACACGTACCAAACAAAATTTCTAGTGTACAGAACATAGCGTTATCGAAATCTGTCTTTTGCCTGGAGAAACCCATTTGCAGCCATGGCTACAGTTATAAAGTCACTTTATCTAGAGTCATCCATTTCTTCAGCTCGTGCTCTGCTATGAGCTTCACACTTGCTTTGCTCATGTCCAGTGTCTCATAAAATACATTTCACTTCCCAAAACCAAACTGCACCTCTTCTACTGATTGTTTCTGGGTAAGTGCTTACGCTGATGCCCAGGGTCAAAGTCTTCCCTTTTCTCTCCCTCTCAGGGTCACTTGTGAATTCCTATTTACCAGCTCCATGACTGCAGCTCATTTTAAGTTCCCATCTAGGGTTGTGTCCTTATCTTCAATCACTCCCATTTCCTCTTCATCAACAGACAAAAGTCATTTTATTTAATGTATATTTATTCACTTCATTCCTTAATTTTAGGTTCTTAACAATGTTCTGTTTTCCTTTAGATAAAATATCTTCCCTTAGTTATGACTCCATACTCTGGTGTGTGAACTTTCACAACTTTTCTCAAATGGAAAATTTTGTGTACTGCTTTTACCATTAGTTCAGTACCAGCACATGGGACCCAAATTTTTCTCCGTTTTGAAACTTTACTTGATACAGTCCTTTCTAGCTCTGCTTCTTCACTTGGATGAACCCTTCTCGGCCTACAATTGTAAAGCAGCTTGTACCCATCAGATGGCCTCCTGAACTCTAAGACAACACTGGCTTCTCATGTGTCTTGTACTCTTTGTGACCTTCTGTCCAATGCTATTGGAACAATGACCTCTGCAATTTACTGTTTTCCCTAATTTCCTTTGTTGTGGATAAAACATTACATAGTTTCTCAGTAAGTGCTCACTAACCATGGCTAGGTGTTGTCAGTTCAAACGTGATAAGCTAATATTTTTACTTTCAGTATCAATATCTTTCATAGTCTATTATTTTATGATTGGTATCTCTTCTCAGTTTTTATTATTATTATTTTTATCCGTACTTTCAGGACAAGTTCTTTGCTTATGCCTCTATAAATAAGCCCATTTACAAATGAATGAATTAATCAGTGTTGGACTGTGTCTCTCATTTAACATATTTCCCATTGACTATTCCCATGTCAAACCCCATATTAATATATTTTATAGAGAACTACTTAGAATTTATTTTAATTATTGCCTTTTTTATTTCCAATAATGTAATTGTATCTTGTTGATTCTGAAACCTAACAGATTTTAACTGAGTAAAGGAGAAAACTCTTTGTCACAATTTGCCTTAGTACTGTGAGCTTGGCTTACTGTTAAGTATAGAAGTTCACACCATTAGCTTTGTGCTGCCTTTGCAAAGTGTGCATGATGAAGTGGAGGACAAATAATGTGAGCGCTCTGCCTGCAGTCACACACACAAACTTTCTTCGCTTTCATGAGCAGTTTACATATTTGCCTACCAGTGGGAAGAGTAATCAATAATTATGACAGATATCATACATAGCTTACTCGAAGAAGCTTATTACACGGATATTAGATGAGAATTACATGAAATCCCTTTTGAAATGCCACATAGTCATTGATGAATGGGATCCTTCAAGCTCAGGTCATGCCAGGCTAGCTTTAGACAGCAGAGTGGTTCTGTCTGTGATTAAATACGTAAATCTTTGTCATCAAACACAGCTATTGTTTACACTTGCACTTCTATTAAGGGCAACTATGTACAAATATGCTGTACTCACTGAAAACCTCTGAACAGTACACACACCTGCGGGAGCATGGGACTGGGCTTTTGCACTGATGAGACTCATATCAGCAGTGACAAAATCGGAAAGCGACAGGCACCGTTCTTTAGTGGAATACATACATCATGAATATTTCAAGATAATCTTTAGATACTATAAGTTTAAAATAATTTAATAATTTTTAATAGCAATATACATGTACAATCTGATTTTCAATATATGTGTATCAACCTGTCATCTACCACCTACCTATATGTCTATTTGTCTCTGTGTTCAGCTTTTAATTTGTTTAGAAAGGTCTTGTTGTGTTACCTTTTCCTAGTACTCTGATTCCATGTTGTATTATCATCATAATAATTGATCTCTCTCTCTAAATATATATATTTATCTCTCTATCTATCTATATCTACATCTACATCTATATATCTATATCTATATCTATATATATATACGTATATCTAGAAATAAGCTACTTACAAACTTTTTCAAAAATTGAGTAAGGTTATTTTTGTCTGTTAAATCTAATTGTTTTTTATCTCCATTTTCATGCTTTTTAAAATTATTTTTAGAATTGATTGATACTGCTTTCCTAAACATCAGCCTATTTTTGAAGTGCTGATAAGCACCAATTTGTTTAAGCATAAATAATACTTCTAATGAGAAAGTAAAATACCATTTCCTTTGTTAGTTGAACTCTACAATCTGTGAAATATGACAGTCCTATGACTGTCAAGTAAATTCAGAATACACATAGTTTTCAGTCCCTGAATTCTGGTTAATGGTTTGTAGTAATACATTTCAGGTAACCCTAGAAAGTAAATAGCTTTCTGACTGATTTCAGTTATGTCATCTGTAAGAAGTCAAATACTTCTCAATTATTTTGACTAAGGATTGTGTCTCTTCTTTCTGAGCACATTTATAGGGTAATAAAGACTTATAGACACTCTTATTACAGCATTTATTTTTCACTGGTATATCTGAAGCATCAATCATGTAAGAATGTTCATGTTAAAAGAACACAACTATATTCTGTCAGGGCAATATTAAGCAAAGAAATCTGTCACAGTCAGAATGTTCTTCCTAGTGAGCAAAACATATCAATGACTGTGTCTAGCAATCAGGATTCTACTCTGTCTTTGTAAAACCATGCACATTTTGAAGATTCATAGTGTTGATCTATAGACTGAAGTATTTCTCACATGCTTCCCTCTCCTAGGTTAGCATTTCAAAGGTGCCCAGCCCAGAAATTTCAAAACCAGCAAAGTCAGTAAAGGACAATATTTTGCTGTCTCATCACTCTTGGGCAACTTTTTTTTCCCCTTAAAATCATGTAGTCTTCTTTCTAAATTTCCAGGGACCACCACATACATTCTTAGAAGCATGTAGCATCTTCAATTTCTGTTTTATTCATTTCTTTTCCAGCCTCACTGTGGGACTGTGAGATGATATTTTTCTGGAGGTCTCAGACATCATGCCAGTACCCTGTGAAGACACATTTTTTCTCAACTCTTGTAGTTGGTCATGGTTTTGTTCCTACTGAGACTGATGCCAACAAAATTCCTTACAGATGGGTTTTGGCTTAAGTCATCTTCTGGCAAAGCTAAGTTTTTTTATGACATCTCTGCTAGGGGATGCACACTGATAAGGTGATGGATACTTGTAGATATGATCACTTCAACCTAAATAAGCAGTGCTCTGAATTGCAAAGGGAGATTTATTTATCTGTGTCATACTGCTACAGTAGATTCAAAACTCTCTTTCGGTTACTAGCAGTTACTTTTTGTGATAATTCATCTTCAGCTTTCAATTTTGCTCTCTGTCTCTCTGTCTTTGTCTCTCTCTCTTTCTCTGTATGTTTGTCTCTCTGTTTCTGCCTCTCTCTCTCTCTCTCTCTCTCTCTCTCTCTCTCTCTCTCTCTCTCTCTCTCTCTCTCTCTGGTGAGTATGTGCCTGTCATGTATATGTGGTGTTTGTTTCCATGTGCCAAGTGCATTGGGCTTTGACTTTGTTTCCCTCATTGGTTCTAGTCTGCCTCCCTAGGAAGTTTGCATGAGTTTCCTAAGTCCCGGGCTAGAAGAGACAGAGGCAATCTGAATAACAAACATGGAATCCTTTGTTGGAGCAGTTGAACCCACTTGTTACCACCATGTAAAATGACCATGGAAGACCCAAGACAGTTTGTCTCTTACAGTGTTCAAAGACTAAGCATAAAATGGAATTGTTACAGGAGGAAGATTCACAAAATACTATTTTCCAATGTGCTGTGTTTGAGCTTAAATGTGCTTCCCACTCTGTAGTGCATTTGTGGATGACCGTGGGCTTTGCCATTGCTGTTTGTCTGTTTCCTTGTTACTCATTTTCATCTGTAGCTTACGTTTTGGTTTCCCATTACAGTTCTTCTTAGGAAATAATGCAAAATCATCTAAATTATTTGGCCTTAATCAATTAAAGCATTAGAGGCTATATAATTAAAAAATTTATGTACTAGTTGGGGTTCTCTAGAGTAACAGAACTTATAGAATCAATCTCCTTCTATACAGAAAGGGGGTTATTAGAATGATTTATAGGCTGAGGTCCAGATAACCCAACAATGGCTGCCTATGAACAGGAAGTGCAAGAATTCAGTAGTTGCTCAGTCCAGAAGGCTGGATATCTCAGCTTCTTCTCTGTATACACTAGAATCTTGAAGAAGCAGGCTCTAATGTAAGTGAAAGAATGGATGTGGTAGCAAGGCAAGGGCAAGCAGGCAAGGAGCAAAAGCTTCCTTCTTCCGTGTCCTTATGTAGGCTTCCAGAAGAATGTGAGCTTTCTCAGCTCAAAAGATCCATATTAAAGGTGAATCTTCTCACCTCAAGATCAAGATTAAAGATGTGCCTTCCTACCTCAAAGATCTAGATTAGAAGTAGATCTTCCCACTTCAAATTAAGCAAAATTCCCACAGAGGTGGGCCCTTCATTTTGGGGTTTTACTTAATTACAGATGCAGTCAAGTTGACAACCAGGAAGAACTATCACATCATATTTATGTCATCCTTTGAAATGCACTCTTTTCTTTCAATAAACTTCCAACATCTTAGCTAAGAGACTGTGTCTTCTGGCTGTGCTTTCACTGTCACAATATTGAGTCTTCATCACACTACACCACTTTGAGATGTAAGATTAGAAATGCCTTTAAATCATGAAATGTTCCAAATCAATGGAAACTACTCCTCCGAGATAAGGAAAAAAAGCATCTGGTTTTGTATGCAATGAATAGTAGGTTGAACCAATTAATTATTTATTTATTCCTCAATTAAACTCTGTTGTGCACCACCACTTTAACACTAAATGGATCAGTACTTTCTGTGTTAATAGCTACACATAATGTTTTAAAAGCCATTGAGTGGATTTAAACAATCTTGTGTAAAGGAATGATCCATGTGTTTGCATACCATTAGCTGATAGGTATTAATAAAACCTATGGCTTATTAAGCAATAAAGATAAAAATTGAAAATGCTCTGAGACACAAAAGGTCCAGTGTCGGCATGAAACTTGTGGAAAAATTGCAGTTTTAAACTAAACTTAAGATTTCTCATGACTATATGAATTTCAAAGTCAATATTGAGAATAAATGAGATTACTTTCTTTTAGTGGTGTTGATAGAATGGTAGTGTTAAAAATGCATATCACCAACAGACCACAGAAATCTCCAGATTCAAAGATAACTGCAGTATTAAACACAGAATTCCCAAGTTAAATGTAAATTTCAATAAATAGCAAATACTTTTTATTATGTTATATACTGCATAAAAATTCTTTGCTTGCCAGGTGGTATGGATCACATCTTTAATCTCAGTATTCAGGAGGCAGAGCCAGGCAGATAGATCTCTGTGAGTTCGAGGCCAGCCTGGTGTACAGAGTGAGATCTAGGACAGGCACCAAAACTACATGGAGAAACCCTGTCTCAGAAAAAAAAAGAAAAGAAAAAAAAAGAAAGAAAAAGTCTTTGCTTATCTAAAGTTCTACACTTGCTGTGCATTCATTAGTCACTTAGTGGTTTTGTACCCACCATCCCAACTGCTGCTGTCTCCTAAGGCTTCTGTCCAAGCCACTCTCATTTTACTTAATGATGGCCCCAACGTACAAGAATATTGGTCCTGGTATACTCTTTTATTGTGTTCCATTATCTAAATAATACCTAAGGAAGATAATCATAGAAACATTGACTAATGAACATAAATAAGCTTGTCCCTCCTAATTCTTTCTTTTCTTCCTCCTTTTCCTTCCCCCTCCATTTCTTCTTTCATGTTTCTCATTTCTTTCTCCTTCCCTCTCTCCCTCTCCTTCTCTACATCATATGAATGTCTACTCATCAGTGTCCCATTGAGGTCATATCTGGTGTCTATCTCCACATCTATGTGTGACTCATTGGATTGTTTTTAGTTTTGTTCTCTGTCTGTCTCTCTGTCTCTGTCTCTGTCTCTGTCTCTCTGTCTCTCTCTGTTTCTCTGTCTCTCTCTCTCTGTCCCTGTTTTGTTATTTTGAGAGAGAGCGGCACTGTTTAGTCCTGGCTATCCTGGAACTCACTCTGTAGCCCAGACAGGCCTCAAACTCACAGACATCCACCTGCCTCTGCTTTCCAGGTGTTGGGATTAAAGATGTGTGTCACCACTGCCTGGATTCAGTTTTATTCTCTTATAACTTGCTCAATGACTTTGTGATGTAGGCATATATTTTCCATTTTGTTGCTTAAATGGTTATGGCTTAGTACTGAGTTTACTAGCTATCGAGAAAGGCAGCCATTAATATTTTCTCTGCTTAGAAAATAGACATTTTTCCCCAAGTATCACATGAGACCATATTTATGAAAAAAATGCATGTTTTAATACTTTAACTCTGGATTTGTGACAAGATTGTTTCATGATATGTCTAGTTCCAAGTTGAAATTATCTAAGTCAAAATTGTTTTTGAAAACCTGCCTTCCCAAATGCCTAAGCTTGTTCACCTTGGATATGCTCAGAACACTGTTTTTATACTTGAGCAAAGCATATGACACAAAGCTTATGTCACAGTAAAAATTTTGAATGTCTTATTTAATTTATTAGATACTTTTATTCTCCAACTTCTGATAAAACAGCAATTGGTAGAATATCAGTTCTTGACCTTGAAGGCAAAGGCAGATTATAGCTACTGATCAAATTCATAAGGGCAAACCATGTTACAAAAACTTGTCAGGACCAGGTTGGACAATTGAAATTTCATAGTAACATCAACTGGATGCATATTGCAATTACACTGCTGTAACACTGAAAACTGTTAGTTATACCTTTGTGTATTTGTGGCCCTCACATGGTGCTAAGCCTCCCTATTATACCGCAGGTGGGATATGAAGGTCACAATGCCGAAGAATTTCAAAACCTGCTTCTCATTCATTCATTTAAATACTGTATCCTCCATTAGCTGCTGTTGGTGGAGCAGGGTGCACACGATCAGCAGGGCACAATATTCTTTGAGTTTGTTACCTATGAGTCAATGAATGAGTCAGAGACTGTTTCCATTGGAATTACAAACATGTACACTAGATCATGCTAGTCTTTATCTGCTAACAAAAGTATAGTAGGTTTATAACCTGGAAACACAGGCATTTAATACTCTCCAGACATGCTAATGGATAACAATTTGAATAAAAGAAAATATGGCACGTACTTATTAGCAAATTCTCTATAATTATACAACAAATCTCTGCTTCTTTTCAGATTTGATAACAGTTACTTGATTATTCATCAAGGAAAAAAAAGTATTTGAAACCCTAACATGGTGAATATGAGGAGCATGGTTCCCTATGGATATGAAATAATTATTATTGGTTTGAGACAAGAGCAGCTATTGCCATTAGGAATGCTTCTGCATATATATCCTGATGTAAAAACATTTAGACACTTTAATGCCCTTTAGCTACATGCTCAAAACAGTTATAAGTTTCAGGAAATAAAAATAGAAATCCAGGAGAAGAATGCAGTTACTCAGTGCTAAGAGTTACATGGAAGAGTCATGTGCTAAGTCCGTAATTATATTCAACCATAAACCGGAATAAAACCCCTTGAAAATTTTCTGGATTATCTTCTCAATAGAGAAGGAATAGAGAGTGAGCCTCTCCCAGTGGAAAGCAAAGAAATGCCTGCCAGTCCATTAGGCATTGCTCTCTCTTATAGTCATTAAATAGGTTCATAGAATTCTTATTGAATCTCTCCCAGTAACTACAATAATATTTTAACACATAGTTTCTTATATAAAAAATTTATAAAAGTGCTTAAGATACTGTTAAAAAATCATCTAGTAAAGGTAAACATGTGCTAACAAAGACCATTAAACATTTTTAAACTATCATGCGTGATTTAGACATTAGATATCAGGTAATCTGTCCATGATTGTTGAGAAACAAGGCAGTGATAACTGTTCAATAAGACTGGGCTGCGCTCTGGCAGCACACTATGCTGTGACTGTAATGATCATGTAAAGTGCTTCCATGTTTAAAAACAGGTGTGTGGCTTTAAGCAGAATATCTGGCCTAGCCAAGTTCCCAGAAACAGTCACAAAAGCCGAAATATCTCTAAACCTTTGCAATTCTACAAACTCATGCAAATTAATCTGTTTACCATATTTTCCTATTGTATTACACTGTAATTACCCCTACTTCAATGGTTTATTCAAAAGGTTAAGAAACTTAACAAATACGAATCCTTCAAAGGAGTGCTGTGTAATACTAACTTGCATTGGAATGTAAGAGTGCATGCTTGTTTTATGATAGCATAGGAAAAACAGACATTGCCTGCAGAGCATTAATGTTTGTAACACTGTATTACACTGTATTCCTCTTTCATATTGATATCGCCTCTCTGATACTGACTATATTTTTACAGGCAATGCTTCTTTTCTATGAACTTAATCAATTAAGAACAATAAACTGCTGTGAAGTTATCTCACCTATAAATATCAGGGAAACAACACCCATGAAGTCTCATCAACAAAGCTGCCTAAATAAGATCTGAAAAAGAATGACACCATAGTCAGTAACATATAAGGCGTAAATCTCATGGCCCAGCCCTAGACAAAGAATTATAGGCAATTAAGGGATGCTGAGAACAAGACAAATAGTTTTCTTCAGAAAACAGCATACCAGTTGGTTAACCACTGCCAGGTAATCAGCCTTGAAAATATATACATACAAGTAATATTGTACAGACTTAGCAGGTTGTATTTATATATTTAGGAATTCCTAAATATTTAAGTATATGTGTGTGCACATATACACACACATGTAATAATAATCAAAGAAAAGAAGTCAGAGACTGAATTTGAGAGAGAATAAGGTACAGGGTTACATGGGAGGGGTTGGAGGGAGGAAAGAGAAAAGTAGTAACATTGAAATAGTAGTTTAAAATAATAATAAAAGATACAGAAGATCTGGGTCCTTAAATGTCATAACTATTATTAAGCAAAATTTATCAACACATATTATATGATCTTGAGTGAGTTAAGGAAATCACCAGAGGACAGAATATGACACAACATTGGTAATCATAGTACATATGTGATAGAAAACTCAGAAATACACATCTTACATGCTCCAAGGAAAGCCGAACAAACATCTAAATTAATTGTGATATCATCAGACTCCCACTGAATGATGGAGGTGTCCCATGTCCTCTGTGTGATATGAGAGCTGAAGCCATGTATGGCATCATGCCTGAGAGGCTGCATTTTAAAGGTCACACTACCATGATTTAAATTTAGGTAAAATTCACACTCAATTTCACATTGAGTAATACTGCTAGAACAGGCAGCAAGAGAACTGAGTCCACTCAGACGTGTGACACTGTGGAGGAAGAACTAGTGAGAAAGACATTGATCCTTCTCTTCTTAACTAGGGAAAGAATGTGACAGAGTTCCTTTAGCTGTAAATGTACAAACTTGATGAAAACCCATCATTAAATTCTGAAATCCCCTTCATTGTCAGGAACAATTCTGTTTGACATGTTTTCTTTTTATTATATGTTGAGCAGAGCTGTTTACAATAGGTATCTACTGTCTCCAAGGTTCTGTCTTCTGTCTTCAGAAAGTCCATGCTCAAGCTCTTAAAATGCCAGTATCTCATAAAAATTTGCCTTTATTTTTAGGAAAATCAGAAGTGAAATTGTATCTCTACTGAGAAACCACATTTCCTTTGCGAAAGAAGTTGCTCCTCACTTTTGTTGTGACTTCTGTAGCAATTCCCTGTGCACAGTGTATCAATAAGTCAGACTGTGAAAGTGGCCATTGCCTGGATGACCTGGATTTTGTTACATGAGTGTAACTAATTTTCCCCTTTTTAACCTTCAGTTGTGCAGGTCCATTAGCTTGACTTTGAAGAATTTCTCTCTAGCCCACTGCCCCACAACACTCTCTTTGTCATTCCTACTGAGTGTCTTCCTTCTTCACAGTACTTAATGTACTGGATCTGCTATGGCACCAAGAAAAGCAATACATTTTTTTAGTAAGTGGATTTTCAAGGTATGTGTTCTCCCTCCTTACTGATGTATGTCAAGGATTCCCTAATGCCTGTCTGATAAAAGATCCTTGAAATTTAGAAATAGAGCTTGGGGGGAAGTATCCTCAATCTCAAACCTCTTAAATAAAACAGTTTTTTTACAGTGGTTCGACTAATTTTTTTTTCTGTCTGGTATTTAAAAGCTAGCAGTATCAGAGTATTTCAGACCACATCTCTTTGGGCTAATCGTAGTCAAATTTCTTTTCTGCAATGTTACTTGGTTTCTTGAGTATTAATCTTTCTTTGGAAACAAATAAATTCTGTAAGAATTTAAAATACTTCAGATTGTTTATTACATTACCTAAAAATTATTACATAGTGACTTAGATATGTTTTCATAATATATGGTATCAAGTAAATAAAATGAACCATTAAAACACAAAATTCTGTGCTATAAAAATGTCTTTGACCACAATGCATGTTTGTGTCACATTGATGTTTTCCTAATACTACTTAATCCTGAAAAACATTGCCTACTCAGTTAGCACTTGGTTATTTCTTAATCATTAATGCTT
Source organism: Peromyscus eremicus (assembly GCF_949786415.1). Classification (NCBI taxonomy): domain Eukaryota; kingdom Metazoa; phylum Chordata; class Mammalia; order Rodentia; family Cricetidae; genus Peromyscus; species Peromyscus eremicus. The sequence goes on from NC_081418.1 coordinate 76,176,529, forward strand.
CAGAGATGAAGTTATTCTGCCAGCCCCATCAGTTCTGACTTGGTGTGTCTGCATTTAAACCTTGGGTTTCAGAAGAACACTTGATAGAAAACATATATCTAGAGATGAAGGAAAGGAGAATGTTTATTGCTTTTGCAATAAACATTTGTGTGTATATGTGTTCCTGTGTGAGTTTATGTGCACAGAGTGGCTTCAAGTACCCATGGGGCCAGAGGGTCTGTGATTTCCTGGAAAAGTAGTTGCAGGCTTGTGAGATATCCAATGTGGATGTTGGGAAATGACCTCTTTGGATCCTTAAGTGCTTTAAACATTTAGACATTTTTCAGCCTGTGGTAGTTTGAATGAGCATGCCCTCATTGGCTATATACATTTAAATGCTGATTCATATTTGATTAAATGGTTTGGGCAGGATTAGGAGGTATGGCCTTGTTGGAGGATGTATGTCAGGAGTGGGTTTTGAGGTTTTAAAAGCCCACGCCATTCCCAGTTAGCTCTCTCTCTGTCTCATGGTTACTGTCTCAGGATGTGATCTCTCAGCTACTGTTCCAGCACCATGCCTGTCTGCTGCCAAGCTCCCTTCCAGGATAGCCATGGACTCACCCTCTGCAGCTATAACCATATCCCCTGGCCTCCCCCACCACCTCCACAAACTCTTTTGAAGGTCATGGTGTCTCTTCACAGCAATAGAAAAACAACTAAAACACAGCCCTGTGGTGATATATTGTGTACCCTTATAAACTTATCTGGGGATCAGAGGACAGAGCTAGCCAATAGATTAGACATAGAGGCCAGACAGTGGTGACACAAATCCTTCATCCTATCACTCAGGAGGCAGAGATCCATTTGGATCTCTATGAGTTCAAAGCTACACTGGAAACAGAGCCAGGCAGTGGTGACACACACCTTTAATCCCAGGAAGTGATGTCAGGGCATAGAAGGGTATATAAGGAGTGAGGAAACAGGAATACTTCCTCTTGAGGTTGAGGAATTCCTAGAGGTAAGCTGCTGGCTGGCTGTTCCGCTTTTCTGATCTTTCATCTTTGACGACAATATGTGACTCTGGGTTTTTTATTGTAAGACCTGCTAAGATTTGTGTTACACTGCCCCTTTTTTCTTTCTTTTAAAATTGTGATTTCATTAACTAGCATTTATTTGTATTGATTGCATTTTACAGACTTCCAAGAATTTTTTTCTCTGGGAGTGAATATTTTAATGCACATTTTCAAGTTTGGCAATAACTCTGACTAATCTAACAACAAAGAATAATATGTGGCCTGTCTACATGGTTAATTTCTAGAGTCAATATGTCATGGAAAATCAGAATAATATTTGTACTCTCAATAACCAGGTAATGCAGGTAAAGAAACCTAAGTGAAGCCGGGTGGTGGTGGCGCACACCTTTAATCCCAGCACTTGGGAGGCAGAGCCAGGTGGATTTCTGTGAGTTCGAGGCCAGCCTGGGCTACCAAATGAGTTCCAGGTGAGGAGCAAAGCTACACAGAGAAACCCTGTCTCGAAAAACCAAAAAAAAAAAAAAAAAAAAAAAAAAAGAAACCTAAGTGAAAGCTGTGAAGAGATAAAAAAATATTAGTCCAGAAGTTACAAGTTACAGCACATGCAACATGCAAAATTCCAGAGAAAGGAAAAACACCATTGCTTTGAAAATCAGGGCAGGTTTTAAAAGCCAATGGCATTTATGCAAGACATAAAATAATTAGCATGATTCCATAAATGTAAAGAAGGCAATGGCCAAGGGATGAGCCGCCTTTCAGTGTCAGGATATTTTAAACAGTGATTGGAGAGCAGTGCATTGAATAGGGAGATACTGAAGTTTTTAATTCACAGGCACCACTGTGTTTTAAAACAAATGTGTTTCTTAGTTTATATCAAGCTCTATACTCCTCAAATTTTACCATGCAGATTCCTTGCAAAGTCTTTTTTTATTTTTTTATTTATGTCAGGGCTGAGGACCAAACCCAGGGCCAAGCTCTCTACCACTGAGCTAAATTCCCAACCCCATAAAGTCTTTTAAAACACAGATTATTTGCATCTGTCTTCAGAGATTCTGAATCAGTTTAGTCTTGAGTAGAGCCCAAAAATGTTCTTTTTCAATGAGTTCCCAGATATGATGTCAATGCTTGTAGCTTGTTGAACTTCAGGTCTCCAGCTAAATTTTCACTTTCACAGCCCCTCCCTCTCAGTAAGGGAGTGACAAAATAGTGAGCTCTTTCCCCTTCTTTATTTGCTGCTACTTTGTAATATACATGGAGATGTTCTCTGAAGACAATTCTAAAAGGAAATGAATAAAAATATGCAGAATTAGATCTCTAAATAACCTGATCAAGAATTACAGGGAACTGCAGTGCTTTTCTGCCTGAATTTAAGTCAGGATCCTGAGAGGAGACATAAAGACTTGGTTTCAGTGAAGAAAAGGTTAGTAGAAATGTGTCAACAACTGAAGTTGGAAACCTATGTCTGTCTTCTGTAGGCATATATGGGTCAAGGAGAATGTTTATCATATCTCATGGAGAGTGGGAGCCATGAAAAAAAGCTGGTCCAGGGTTAGTAGGATGGAAATAAGGATGGAGGTGGGAAGACACACACAATCTCTTGTTCTCTTGCATTTCTGTCTCCAGTTCACACCCTCTTTGGCTAAAACCAACCTGAAGGTATTGCTGGGCAAAGCAACCAGTGCACTGCATATTCTTCAACACAGATAACTTCACAGAAGGCTGATGACTGTGGGAGGGGACCTAATACTACTGGCCCTCTTGTTCTTTTAAGCCTTGATTCTGGTTTGCCACACAGGTTGGCACCACCTGCCATTTTTTCTTCTGTGGCTTTGTATTTGGAGAGCAGCAAACTGAGCCTGGCTCAGCATGCCATGGGGAGAACAGTCTAATTGCTTACTGATCAGGGACTCAGAAGTGTTTTTAGAGCCTCTCTATTGTTTGGGCAAAAGTTCAAATACTCCTGCTGCAGCAGAACCATAGGCAAAATGTTCTCATAACTCAACAATGCTGTTAAAAGCCTGTTGTTTGCTGTGAATACAAGGAGATAAATGATGGTCCAACTTGAGCTGCACAGGGACGATTTGCTCTTTCTTTCTGCATTGACTTCTAAGGCCCCAAGGTTCTTGTATAAATACCAAGAAGGCACCAAGAGCTTAGTTGTCTCACCACCAAAGGAGAAGCACCCTTTAGAATGGTTTTAAATACCGGAGGGTAGTTTAACTCTGATAAATACCAGCACTATTTTACAATTCTCAGTCGCAAGCCTGGGAATGCCTTTATTACATCAAGCCTTCTAGGACCTCTTCTTGGTCCCTCCAGAATTTCTGAGTTAGGATCCCAGTCAGATTGATTGCCTGGCTATGGCAGTAAGATGATGTCTGACATTCAAGATGTCAGGAGCATCCCAATTGTCTTCTTAGCCTTAAGTCCTCTGACTTTTCAACGTACACCCTCAATTTCAGACAAACTAAGGCAGATTTTTTTTTGCCCCAAATGCCATATATTTAATTCGCTCCACGCTTTAGTTAGTTTATTTTGTTGAAACTACGTTTATATGAGTTTCTCTCCAACTCTAGTTTGTCTATAAATCCCCCTTAATTCTTGAAACATTGCATTTAAGGATACAAAGTGAAATGTGTAAAATCAGGAACAAAAATATAGATAAGATAAAATAAGAATTCTGTATTGTGTTTATTTAAAAAATGCTGTAAGAGTTTCATCTCATTCTGGAATTAAATCATACTGGGCCAGTTCTAAGTATTCTAGAAACTTAAAGAAAGCTCAGTCTACCTTATCTTATAGTTAAAAATAACTTTAAAAATGTACTTTTGATTCAAAGCAAATTGCTACTAACTTCATTGAGTTATGCAGAAAAGAGTGTATGGGGCTTGGTACTGAATCACTATGTGCCTTGTATAAGTGATTTTCTTTAGCATTATTCTCTTCATCTGTAAAATAGTTACTATGTATCCTGCCCCAAGGAGCACTGACAAGGTTCACATCCATGAAAGGTGATGATAATTTGTAAATTAAAAAGACAGCTTTGAGCTAGGAATGAAGCTAAATGGTTGAGATCTGTTCAGCTGCAGCCATGGGTTCAGTCTCCATCAGTGCATAAATAAATAAACAGATAGATAGATAGATAGATAGATAGATAGATAGATAGATAGATAGATAGACCACAAATTTTGCTCACCATTCTTTATTAGTGTTTTCAGCATCTCTTACATGGTAGGAAATCAAAAGTCTGTGTTCTGCTCAATTAAGTTACAAAGAAATAGAAATCCATGCTGTAATTTAAACCCTTAAGTGTCCTGAGCTCCTACTGAGCAACAGAGAAGGGAACCTCTCCTGACATTCCTTCAGGTTTAAAACCAGGCAAACATAGTGTAAGTGAATGTATAAGCACAGGAAGCTTGTTAATTGGCATCTTTTAAAGAGTTTTTCAATATATACAGGAAATAACACTAATAGATATGTAAGACCAAAGCAGTAAGACTGGGGAAAGAGATTGAACAACAACAACAACAACAGAAAAAGAGATAAAAATAAAGATTCCATTTAGCATGTGGCAAAATATCATGAGATCGTCATCACTGTTAGGATGTAAGCTACAAGCACTTCTAAGCATTCTAAATCACAAGGCAAAGCTTTATTTTAGGCATATGACACTCTACTCAATAACACTAGAGTTACACATAAGGAGAAAGGAGAGATGAATTTTTTAAAAGAAATATATTTATTTCTGGAACTGAGTTCAGAAATAAGCCAACCACCTTTGACCTCATTTAGAAGATAAAGAATGATGTATTTTAATATGGTAGATAGTGACATTCTTAGGGTGAGTG